>NC_052352.1:20312918-20612918 GCF_009727055.1 Benincasa hispida | reverse complement strand
CAAAGGGGTTATCCACCAAAGTTCGTGTGCTTACACTCCCCAGCAAAATGGGGTAGCCGAAAGAAAAAATCGTCATTTGGTGGAAGTTGCCAAGTCTTTAATGCTATCCACATCCCTCCCGTCTTACCTATGGGGGGATGCTATCCTTACTGCCACTCACTTAATCAACCGAATGCCTTCCCGAGTCCTCAACTTTCAAAATCTATTAGATTGTTTGAAAGAGTCCTAACCAACTACTCGTTTAATCTCCGATATACCACTTCGAGTGTTTGGCTGTGTTGCCTTTGTTCACTCCCATGGTCCAAACCGCACGAAGTTCACCCCCCATGCTCAAAAATGCGTCTTCGTTGGGTATCCACTTTATCAGCGTGGGTATAAATGTTACCACCCATCCTCTCGCGAATATTTTGTTTCCATGGATATCACCTTCCTTGAGGATCAGCCCTTCTTTCCCATTAGCCCTCTTCAGGAGGAGACATCCAATGAAAAGGCTAACTGGTCCACCTATACAGTTCCATTAAAGTCATCTCCTATTCTCGAACACATGTCGGTTTTATCCTCCCTACCAATCAAGTCCCATGGATAATATATTATAGGAAGAATCTCAGGAAGGAAACAGCGCCACCTGTCGCATCTCCGGCTCCGGTTCATGAGTCAAACCTGATATCAGGTACGTGTATTCCTGAAATTAATGAGATTGGTACTTGTGCTGAGACTAACGAATGCAGAGAGGAAAAAGGAGGAGAAGGTGCTGACAACACCACTATGGCAGATGGGAAGATGATGGTGAATAGTGATCCAGAAAATGTGAGTGATACTAAAGATGATGGTGTAAAGGAGGCTTCTGAAGATGAAACCCAGGTAGAGGAGACAATTGATCACAATGGGAATTCCGACGGTCTGGAAGAGCATGATGCTTCTCTCGATCTTCCAATAGCCCTGAGGAAAGGTATTCGGTCATGTACGAGGTACCCTATGCATAGTTACATGACATACAGTAACCTGTCATCTGAATTTAAGGCCTTTACCACCAGTTTAGATACAGGGGTGATATCGAGTAGCATACAGGAAGCAATGAAAACTGAAGTTTGGAAGACTGTTGTTATGGAGGAGATGAGGGCTCTTGAGAAAAACAGAACGTAGGACCAGGTGATCCTACCCAAAGGGCACAAGACAGTTGGGTGCAAATGGGTCTTCACTATAAAGTACAAATCAGATGGAATCGTTGACCGGTACAAGGCCAGGTTAGTTGCCAAACGGTTTACTCAAACTTTGGTGTAGATTACTCCGAGACATTCTCTCCCGTAGCTAAACTCAATACTATCTGAGTATTATTGTCAGTTGCAGTTAACAAAGATTGGCCTCTGCATCAACTGGATGTAAAGAATGTCTTTCTCAATGGAGAACTTGAGAAAGAAGTCTACATGAATCCTCCTCCCGGATTTGAAGATCAGTTCAAACAGCCAGTCTGCCGGCTAAGAAAGTCACTATATGGGTTGAAACAGTCTCTGAGGGCCTGGTTTGACAGATTTGCCACCTTTGTTAAAGGACAAAGGTATATCCAAGGGCACTCAGATCACACACTGTTTACAAAGAAGTCAACTTCAAGGAAGGTTGCAGTTCTCATTGTGTATGTTGACGATATTGTGCTCTCTAGTGATGATGATGATGAAATTGTAAAACTCAAAACAAAGATAGCCAAAGAATTTGAGATTAAAGACCTTGGGAAGTTAAGATATTTCCTCGGAATGGAAGTAGCCCGGTCAAGGGATGGGATATCTGTGTCCCAACGGAAATACACTATTGACCTCCTAAAGGAGACAGGAATGACTGGATGCAAACCTGTTGACACCCATCGAATATAAATCAAAGCTCAACAATACTACCCAGTCAATAAAGAAAGGTATCAGCAGTTAGTTGGGAAATTGATATACTTATCTCACACGAGACCCGATATTTCATATGTAGTTAGTGTTGTCAGTCAATTTATGCAGGCCCCTTATGAGAAACATATGACGGCGGTTGAACGCATCCTAAGATATCTGAAAGGTACACCTAGGAAGGGGTTATTGTTCAAGAAATCTAATAAACATTGCATTGAAGCCTACACTGATTCTAATTGGGCAGGGTCTATTGTTGATAGAAAATCAACATCTGGGTATTGCACATTTGTCTGGGGTAATCTAGTGACCTGGAGGAGCAAGAAACAGGGAGTTGTGACCAGAAGTAGTGCGGAAGCTGAGTATCGGGCCATGAGTTTAGGGATATGTGAAGAAATCTGGTTGATAAGTGTTGTCAGATCTTCATCAAGGCAATGAGCTCCCAATGAAACTGTTCTGTGACAACAAGACAGCAATAAGTATTGCAAATAATTCTGTTCAGCATGACAAAACAAACATGTTGAGATCGACCGGCACTTAATCAAAGAAAGACTTGACAACGGAAGTATATGCATACCTTAGGTTCCCTCAAATCAGCAAATTGCAGATGTACTCACAAAAGGGTTACTGAGACAAACCTTTGATTATTGTGTCAGCAAGTTGGGCCTTATTGATATCTATGCCCCAACTTGAGGGGGAGTATCGAAAAACAGCTTGTAACCCTAGGGGTATTTTAGTAATTGTATGTAACCTAGGGCTTCCCACTAGTCTATTTATTTGGCTTATTCTCTTGTACTTTGTGTATCAATTCAATAATAAAAAATCAGTCTCTAACGTGGTTTTTTCTCCCTGATCTAAGGTTTTCCACGTAAATCTTGTGTTCTTGCCTTCTCTTTTTTTTCAACAAAAAGTCTATCAGTGATTATCAATGATAGACGCTGATAGAAATCTATCACTGATAGACGCTAATACTATCAGTGTTTTTTTGCTATTTTTGTAAATAGTTTGACATTTTTTCTATCTGTGAAAAGTTTCCTTTATTAAAAATATAAAAATTATTATTATTATTATTAATTTAATTTTTTTATAAAAAAAAAGGGTTCAACAATTGACTTTCATGAAGGAAAATGGAAGTGACATATATTGTAAATAAAGGATGATCCTACAAGAATTTCTGTTCATTGAAACCCAAAAGAAGATATTGAAATGAATACTGCTCCAAACCCTTAAAACCTTAAAGGACCATCTTACATTCATCCCAAACCAAAAATTTCAAAGAAACTAGCTCGCTACAAAAGCTTCCCTTTCCATGTGAGGGGAAATGTAGAAGAGCCTCCCTGCATCATTGGTTTGCAATCCCTAATACATACACCATCCCCACCCCCAACCAAAGAAAAAGGATGGGGGAGCTCCCCTTTATTTATTACTAAGGTATGTGTTGGGGAAAACTCTGAAACAAGGTTCCAAAAAGCTTACCTTATAAATTATATCTGTTTTCTGAAAGGGTACCCTCTACAAGACCCCTAAACTAAAGCTAGCAGGCAACAACATTTCCCCCCGTTCTTGGATACTATAAATATTTGTGACACAATAGTAACCCACTCCCGCGAAAGGGAAAAGTCAACGCTAAATTATAGTACCTGGTAGATGCACAATAAACAAGATTTCTTCTCTGCAAGACACCATCTACCTTAAGACATTCAACCTATAAAAGTGAAGCAGAATACTGAGTGTTTTTCAATCATCGAGCATTATAGTAAAGAAAGTTTCTTTTTATTAGAAAAAATAGCATAACAGTAAAGAAGTAAACAAAGTAACACAACCAACATAGTCATATAGCAAAAAGTACCATATATCAAAATGGTAATATTTTCATAGAACCAACTAAAAATGTAATGTGTTTCAGTTATAAAATGATACATTTTATGGAGTACAAAAAAAGAACGCCCATGTACTCCAAATATATTGAGACACTTGCCAGGGAAGCAATTAGAAAGTTTTTTAATACTTTACGCTACCTGCCAAGGATGCAGTTTTGTTATTCCTTTCTCTTTATAAATGCTGCAAATTTCAGGAGGCAGCCAGCAACTTAAATCCAGCCAATCTTTATGTCTTATTGAACTTGAAGGTGTCATTTCCTCTTTGAAATCATGAACAGTAGAAGCTCCAAGTTCATGAACCGCTGTGTCAGATGTGATACTATCAGAGGGACTAAATATTTTTAATTTCGCTTCAGTCACTACCGGAACAGAGGAAGTTACTTTAGTTTCATGTATCTTTTCTTTTGTAAGAGAATCACTGTCACGGGTCTTATTATTATGCTTTGATAGACTATCATGAGTAGTATAACAATAATCAGACTGCTCATTAAGGTCATATGCATTAACTTTAGATTCATTTGAAGCACAACAAGGTGACGTACTTTCAACCAAGTTTTTATCATCAGCCGAGAAGTCAAAATGCTTAACAGGTAGTGAAGACACTTTTCTATTTAACTCTTTTAAATCACTCCTCAATGAAACTAAGGAAGCACCAGATTCCCCAAGCCGGGCTCCACCACTACCTCCACCAAACTGTCCTTTTAACCTTTTCTGAGCAGGTTCCCCTAGTATGGGAAGTTTCTTTGTATTACTCTGACTCTCTACAAGATTAGCTCCTTTAGCATCACAATAAATAAGGTCAATGCTTGGAGCGCATAAACCATCTGCAAACACAATTGCTTCTTTCCAAAAAGCTTCTCCAGGAGAAAATGTCGAGCTTCCAGATTTGGGAGTTGCATGAAAACATGTATTGACAGTTGACACGCCTGGTGTCTTGCATTCAGTCAAACAATAAGGTGATCTAGGTGCATTGCATTTCTGCAGACATGCCTTAAGCATAACAGGATGATGACTGTCGGTATCCTGCATAGAAGCCATGCAGATAAATGATATCAGATTTTTCAAATAATTATATACATCTATAAAAGAAGGTCAAACTAATCACAAGTTTTCAGAAGAAACCAAAACAGATACCCCAGTTTCAACAACAAAATTGAACTGCTTGTTTCCATCACTCAATGCATTTGAGGAATCAGGTTCACCTTTGGCATTTGATGGACCCGCAATAGAATGTATCTTCTTTGGTAATTTAGCCTCCCCCTCTAGTAGAGATGGACTGGGGTGCCGCTTTAGAAAAGTCACTTTTTGCTCTACTGGCGAACTAACAGTTGTCTGTAGTTCATTGCTACAAATATGGCGACAACATTTATAATTTTAATCAAACATGGAAAAATACATAAATAAATAAATAAAAACGTGTTATCTTTAACAAACTAGAGTTAACATATACCTGCAGTACAGAGACAAAAAATCAGCTGCAAACTGTTTAAGCTCTGGTTTCTCCGTGCAGGGTGTGACACCCCAGTCACTTGCCATAGTTTTAACTGTTGAACTGTTGGTCTCGTATGAGTCCTCCAGAGTTCTTTTCTTGATTCCTTCAGTTGCTGCAGCAGTGTCACACCCTCTAGACAAAGTGGGTTCCTCGTGTTCATTTCTAGAGGAGCTATTAATTCTCAACAATAGGTTTCTCTTTACCAGGTCTTGCCCAGACAAGTTTTCCCGAACTGAATATGATGGGTTATCAGAGTTGCAATGGTCCTGTGAGGTCACCAGGTAATTGTCCAACGTACCTTTAGCACCAGGCGATCCTTCAAGTGTCTTTTTCCCATCCTCGTCGTAACTCCCAGACTTCAGACTGGGAGTAAGAGGTTTCCTTTTCTTTGAAGCATAAAACTGTACGCAGTACAGGAAACCCACACATATAAGAACCGCTTAAATGTCCACCCATCAATTCAAATCGGAATAAATAATATGTCCAATCAAATTATTATGTTCAGGAACACAAATATCATCCCATCCCATCAAGAATTGACAAAAGGATTGTAATAGACCTCGAATTAATCTAAATTAAAAACAACAAAGAGCAAATTGAATTTCTTGGTCCTCTTAATGTTCTCAGAAGCCAAGTAGATATTTCCTTCATTCATAAGATCCAAAGCGCAAACATAACACAATATAATCTTCCCCATGCCTCAGAAAAATCGCATAAGACAACGAAGACGGAGAAGGAGAAAAAGAAAACTTTAAGAAATTCCCCTCTGAATCGGCAAGAAGAACATGAACGGCCATTTTTTGAGGGGAACATTAAGAAATAGTAAAATTGAATTCAAGTTGGTGATTAGTATTAGCCCATAGGGTATTATCTATACAGACTGAAGTGGAAGAAGACCTGGTCGATGCGAGAAGGAGGAGAGCCGGACGCCATTCATGAGCAATCGAGAGAGCCTTGACGAAACTTGAACTGCAATCTCGGCAGCGTCTCGGCGCCAAAAAGAAATGGAATTCGAATGAAGTTTTAAAATTCTCAAGCCTACCGCGAAAGCCGATGTACGAAATATTACTCACAGTGCAGCAGCAATGGTCGAAGTTAGTAGGCCATGGGGTTACTGCAGTCATTTAGGGCGTTTGAGTCGGTAAAAGATTAGATTGTCTGTATTTGGGGTATAAATATATTTAGATAGAATGTATGGAGTGGTGGGTCAAGTAAGAAAGTTTGAAATACGGAGTTTAGTTTAATTTTGATATCTAGTGCAGCTTTTCTAAACAAAATTAATTTTGTTTTGAAATTTTTTTTCTATTTTTAAAAATTTCTAACTACACATATTTTCCTAAAATTTTTAACACTATAAAATGTTTTATTTCTTTTTATAATTCTTAAAACATAACAAATTTCTACAAAATAAACATATACTAAATACAACTTTTGAATTCATTTTTTGAACACTCGATTACATAACATATATCTTTTTCACATTCCTAGACACTAAACATATTTCAAACAAATATAAACTTTTAACAACTATTTAACACTTAATCATGAACACCGAAGAAGCTTAAAAATTAAATAACTTTTTGTCTTTCCTTCTAAAAATTTAACATATTTTCACCATAGAACTTGAACACTCAATTGCATAACAATTTTATCTACATCCTCAAAGACATGTCATATTCTAATAAAATAAACATTTTCTCTAATCCTTAACCCTCAATTAATTTTAACTCGACCATAAATGTTAATTAAAACAAAACAAAACAAATTCTTATATTGTTTCTTACCCAGAAATATGAATTCCAAATTTTTATGGCAAAAGATTTTGTTCTTTTTTTGCAAATATTCGATTCTTTGCATTTTATACTAATACAAAGTTTTTTTTTTTTTTTTTGCACACTCATTTTTGCAAATATTTTTTATGGTTAGTTTTTATGGTTAAGTCTAATTTGCCGCTTACAAATG
Source organism: Benincasa hispida (assembly GCF_009727055.1). NCBI lineage: Eukaryota > Viridiplantae > Streptophyta > Magnoliopsida > Cucurbitales > Cucurbitaceae > Benincasa > Benincasa hispida. The sequence goes on along the minus strand of NC_052352.1, from coordinate 20,605,704 downwards.
AAATAATAATATCCACAAAAATATCTATGTAATGTAAAAAAATGTACAACAAGGAATGACACTCAATACATCACAATTGTTCCTTGACGATTAAACAAAATTTGGACTATAGAAAGTAGAATCTGAATGTACAACTAATGAACCTCAAACTAATTATTGGAGGAATTGTGCAATTAGTTTTGACTCTACAAGTAAGATAACGATATATAGTTAGATTAGAATAAAGTTAAATGCATATAAAATTAAAATCAGACATACTACGACATACTTTCAAAGGTTCGGAATGAATTAGATCAAAACACCAAGATTAAATAGGGTTGACATTAAGGGTCTTGTTAGAGGTGGTCTTCGTCAGAGTTGCTCGTCTAAGGTGAATGCTAGTGTTGGTTGACAAAGATGATGTTTCTCGGAATTGATCATCGAAGATGGTCTTCGTTGGAGTTGTCATCGAAGGTGGTTGTCAGAGCCCAGAGTTGGTCATTGGAGTTGGTTACCGGAGGTGGTTGTCGAAACCTGGAGTTGGACAACAAAGTTGGGCGACGAAGGTGATCGTTAAAGTGTGTCGTTAGAGTGTGATAGCAGTAGTCACCAAGGGTGGTCGATGAGTGGAGCCATTGAAAATATTAGAAAGGAAGGAGAGAGTCAGGGTGAGTTGGAGGAAGAGTTGGGGTTGTTTGGGTTGATGCCCTAGATCACATGAGTTCTATAGTTTATAATTGCATTGTACAAACAATTTATTTATTTAATAAAATTTGAGGTATTTTATTTGACATTCAGTAGCATTAACCCACACAACCAATAAACAAACATTCAAGAATATCTTCTAAAGCGTAAACATGTATATAGAGACATACAAGTGGATTGTGTTTAAGTGATAACCTGAAGGGTCTGTAGTAGATGGATAAGATTAGGTACCTTATCCTGGTGACACTACAAATACAGTCCTCTTTGTAGATGTTACAATTGTTGTAAAGTTCTACAAATGATATGATCCTGATCATTCATGTAGAGATATGTGAGCAGGGGTGTTCTATACAAAAGGGTTTGTATAAGATCAGACCATGAAATTAATATTCTCATTATAAAACACCATTAATAGTGAGACTTACATTTCACCAAGATGACCATAGATGACATTACCTGAATTCTGAGTGAGTTGTGAATTATTGCATATGAAGGCGGTCATTTTATATGAATGAATGAGAGTGGCCAGTTCGTCGACTCAATATGTCTACCATTTTGGGGATTCGCCTAATTGCGAAGCTGGGAACACAGCTACACAACATATAATTCACTTTTTCCCTAATATTGGGGTAAGTAGATAAATTGCTTCCTTAAGGACTGATTATAGGGTTTGAACAATGTGGCATCATACCCTCTCTTAGCTCGATAGGGGTTTGATCTGAAGGAACTCTTAACAAAGAGCATCCATGAGCACGTTCGGATCTTTCCGATTTCATTGTGACCGAAATACAACATATACATTCTAACATATATTTATGCAAATAAACACTAATTAACGACATGCTTCAAATAATAAAACATAAGGGAAAGAGTTCTCATACCAGTTGAAGACTCTCTTCAAACGTCGGGCTCAAAATCAGTGGAATAATCTTTACACGCTCTATCGTCCAGCAAATCAGTCGGTTGCGGCAGCACGATCGTCTACACGAACGGCAGCAACACGAATAGTCACGAACAAGTAAACAGTGGGGATGAAACCACCAGTTGGAGCCCTTGGTATTCTCGGAGTGATAGTACAAAGTATGGTCTTTGGTGAATTTGGTAGAGGTAGGAGAAAAGACAGATCGTGTAAACGATAAGCAAGTGGGAGAGAAAAAGCTATCGCATAGTTGGGATGCTTATCGTTTAGATGAGGCTACACGATCGTGTATGTTTTACTAAGCAATCGTTTAGTAAAAGGTAGACGATCCTTTAGAAAATACGGCACGCTATGCGATCGTTTAGGGACAAGCGTGTGATCAATTAGGCGCTGGTGTGTGATGGTTTAGACAATGAGCTACTATCGTATAGACTATCAAGCTAGGTGATTGTTATGTACGTGCACTTCTTTCTAAACGATCGCATAAGATTTTCTAAACAATCGTCTAGCTCTTTCCTAAAGGATCGCGCGCCCGATTGTTTGCTAAACGATTGTCTTATGATCGCGACCTATTTGCTAAACGATCACGTACCTTCTTCTAAACTACCAAGCATCGTCTATACGATAGACATCAGCCTTCTCCCATTTGCTTGGTCGTTGTATACGATTTTCCTTTCCTCCTTCCCTCTGCCAAATCCAACAAAGCTCACACCTCCTGGATTCTCACACTGAGAATACCGAGGGTTCTAAGTGGTGGTGTCCTCCACATTGCTATGTTCGTGTGAAAACTGTTCGTGGGTAGACGACTGTGATTTGGTGGATGATTTGCTTGGACATGCTTAGCGAGAGCGAGAGGAGTAGTCCTTGGTGAGAATGAGATTTGGAGAAGAAGAGTCTTCAACTGGTATGTATTCATTCTCTTATTGTTTATTTGTTAAAAACATGTCGGTAATTTATTGTATATTGCATATTTGTTCTGTTAGAATGTAAATGCGGTAATTCTATAACAATAAGTTTGGAACGATCCGCTTCCACTCAGAGGTATTCTTGTATAAGAGTTCCTTCACTACTTCATATAAGATTATGTGTTGTTTTTAGGGCATTTGGCTCGAGAGAAACAATAGAAGTTTATAAAGACTAAGAGCTCTTCGAAGGGATTTGGCTAGTTAGATTTCATGTCTCCCTTTTAAGTTTTGGTGTTCTAGAATTTTTACACTTGTCCTTTAGATTGGAACTTATTTTTGTTTTAGTTTGGATCTTTTTATGAGATTGTGTCTATTTATACAACCTTGTATTCTTTCAGTTTTTTTTTCTTAATCGAAGGGTGGTTTCTATATATAAATAAAAAGTTATAGATAAGAGAATGTCAATAAATAAAGGTCTGGAACAAGAGAAGAATACATGCCTACAAAAATTTGTCATTCTGACATTTGAATTGCATCTATATCTGAGGTTTTGTCTAATGCTACTTGCATGTGAAGTAACCATCTTTCTACCACTCTATGTGTGATCGGGAATGGTCGATGTCGACCTATAAAAGCTGGATGACCTGAAATGTCACCAACTTTTGTAAGGATCATAACAAGCATATTGCAAATAGATTACATTTTTATGTACTCATGAAATTGTGGTCATCAAAGACCATAATTTTATATCAAACTAATTGTTAAACTGTCATTAGGCTGATAAGTTATGCTAAATTAGGGTGAGTTTACAAGTAATCCAGGTTTTTTTTTTTACAAAAAATTATTAACAAAAGTACTTGAATTATGTGCATTATGATAAAAAAATGCTTAATAAGAAATCACTTTAACATTGCACTAGACGCTACACAAGCATATTCTCACAAAGTACTTAAATGTCGTTTGATTTTTACCAATGATAACAGTTTTACGTTACTCTCAAACAAGATGATTGCGGGGAAGAAATATTTTGAACATAGCAAAAGTGTTTTTAAACACGAGAAAAATACTTTGAAACATATCTTTCATCATTTAATAGGTTCCCTTTGTCTCATAAACTAACCAAACTGCAGATTGCCCACACACATGACATCAAAATAACTTATGCTAATTCAAATGGCAGAAAAGACATATTGAGATCTCAATGATAAATTATTAGGTGAAGAGTTTTGAACATCATAATTGATTGATTGCCTTAACTCAAACAAGGGGTCAGATTCGACAAAGAATAACCAAAGACAGATTCCCATATTTAAATATCAAGGGAAAAAACAGCAATTTTTAAGAGTCTTAGTTAGGAATATTAGTATGGTATTAATAAGAGCATAAAGGTTAACTAAGGAGTTAATTAAGAAATCTGGTTATAAATAAAGGGAAGGGGATCAAGAGAAGTTAGCCAGTTGTTGAGTAGTTTAGTGCTTGGGTTAGCATACTCAAGAGGTCAAGGGGTTCAAGTGTCATTATACTTAGCTTATCTTGTAGTTCTTCATCCTTCATATTTTAATATATTTCAGTTTTTAAGACTAGTTAAGAGGTAACCTAACACAATCATGATCATAGTACAACATTAGAACACTGTTCTGTGTATGTCCCTCTATTAAACCAATTGGTGCTCAATTACAACAAAAAATGGTACAATATCGGTTGAAATGAACGAAATGGTTAAATTTAGTCTTGCTTAAGCAGCTGAGTTTTTTATAGCCTGTATCAGGGTAGGAGGTAGGAGGTCAAGATTCATAACCTGTAAAATGGTGTACTATCTCTTATTTCATATATTCTACAGTCTCATAGATCAAACTAATTACCCAAACTCATGGGTGAAATGAGGATTTAGAGTAAAACAAAAAAACTAACAAAGTACAACTGTTTGATTTCATCTTAAGTTTTTTGCTTTTGAAATTTATGGTTGTTTCCTATTTTCTTTTATGGTAATTTTCATCTTTCTTACAAAAAATTTGAAACTTGTGAATTCTTAGGCGATTTCTAAAAACCAAAAGTAAGTTTTGTTTTTTTTTTTTTCAAACTAATTTCGTTTGGTTTTATAAGCTTGATTTTCAGAAACAGCCAAAAACTAAAAGATATCAGTAGTTTCTCATTTTCGGGAGAAGTGGGGAGAATAAAGAGAAATTGTCATTTTGAAATATATTTGGTGTTGGAATTTCTATATTTGTGTATATATATTAACCATCAAATATTTTTCTTGATTGTCTTTATTCTTTTCCATATTTTTATATTTTTAAGAGGTCTTTCTACCTAAAATTGCACATAAGAAAGAATAATCTTATTCCCTCCATTTGGCATAAGAACAAAACATAAAATTTGAACCTCGAGCCTGTTCAGTTTATGCTTTCAATCAATACTAGAAAACTACTAGCGAGAGCAAATGAATAACTTGCCTTTTCTTTGAGAATATAGAGGTAGACCTCCCATCCTCTGCACGAAGAACTCATACTGGTTTTAAATTGCATCTTCTTTCTTCGAATTCCCAAAAATTGATCGAACCACTCCTTCTAGTCTTCATACACTATAGTATTCACAATAATGATGGAACAATAAATCACAGTACCCAACAGTACAAATTACAATCAGTTTGATTCTGATCAATTATAGTTGAAGCAAATAACATTTTCATCAACTGATATGGACACATCCATTGTCTTATTTATCAATCAGCTGTCAATTATAAGTTATTTCCATGTCTACTCGAAGAAGAGAAAAAAGATACAAAATCCAATTTAGAATCAGCAACAATTTTACTTCCTTTCAACAAAATAAGAAAACAACACAAAACTCAAATCACTTCGTGTATGCTACATTGAAGAACAGAAATAGACCTGTCATAGAATCTAGTCGATACATTAACGAACGTCTGGAAACCTAACTTCTGAAACAAATTGACTTCATCGATGGCGAAGGCATCTTCAATCCACTCCATTCAAAAGCCTTATCTTGCAAATTATGCATCTTCTCTCCCTTCCAGTGGTGAACAACTTCTTCAGGTCAATGACTCGAAGGTTGATGCGTTGTAAATGTGATGCAATTATGATGTGAAGTTGCAGTGATGTGTTACGCATTGCACATGCAAGTTTTCCTAATAAGACCCAAGTATAAGCCTCACTAGATTTCTTGGTAAGTCCAGGGTCGAACACAGGGACTACTGGATAAATTTGCGACAATTAATTTTGATTCTCTTGTGGTGGTGAAAACAAATAAGTTGGATGGTGTTTTGATTAAGTATATTTCCTATGCGACGGAGTTCAAATAAAGAGTTATAAAATCGAGAGTTACAATGAGTATGCAGTGAACGGGATGAGAAGGGGTTAGCTAACACTTTTTAAGATTGCGTTCAAGTTATGCGATCATGCTACACACAAATAAAAGCATGTCATCTCTCAATGCAAATGCCATAATTTTTATTTCTAAGACGCATGCGATGTATACGAAAATGTCGATAGGACTTATGTCTAAGCCTCTATTCTTGTCTATGCGATGATAAATGATACACACATACACAAGGTGACTGCATACTATCATATCCTATTTTTAGGGTGCATGCGATGCGTAATAGCAAATAGAACTTATGTCTAAGTTTCTATCTCTTGCTTATGCGGTTCTAATCTGACTCTCTCAAGCCTAGATTCTAATCTGACTCTCTCAAGTCTAGATTCTATCTTTCGACTACTCTCTTAAGTATCTCTAAAGGGTGAATGATGCATACATAAGATAAGATGATCGCATAAAATGTAAATCTTAGGTCATGCTAGCTAAGTACTTCTCAACCCATTCGGAAATTTAGCTATTCATGTGAAGTATGGAGAGATTGAACATAAGTTGGAATGAGAATTCCATTTTCTATAAATAAAGTGCTGAATATAAAACAATGATGGAATGTAGGGATAAGAAGCCCGGTAGCAATGTCTTGCTTCCCGTGGCTTTTTACACTGTCTTTTTCACTCCACTCTATTTAGCTGAATGTTTTTGCTTTCGCAAGTGATGGTCCTCTCTCCCTTTGTAGCGTTTCCTGACAGTCTCTTGATCTGCCTGGGAATGATCTCTCGGCTTCTTCGTCTCTTAGCTCATCTCCGTCTTCTAAATATAAGTATGAATATGAACAGACTAACGACTCTCTATCTTGTATATGATCTATGGTGATCTAACTTGTTAACCCCTTTTACAATGGTGGTCTCCGATATTTATAGAGCTCAAGGTGAAGCAACCTTTCTCTCCAATGATTGCAATGATGGAGGGTTATTAAATCTTTTGTTCTGATGCGCCGATTAAAGGTCACCAAAAATTGAGTGTACTTGCTACAGTGTGGCTTTAACGGCTTGTCAACTAAATTCGGATTCGACCGCCATCAGCTTTCCGTCCCATCATGATTTATTATGCTATCACCTTGATGCGCCGTCTTTATGCGGCCACCTTCTTGAGCAACTTATCGTGTTTGCATACGATCGCATGACTTTGCGATCGCAATCTTTCAATGTGTGCGGACGCCTAATTCCTTGGATCACAAATTTACTTGCGCCAACACATTTTTCTTGCACAAAATAAGTAAATTAACTGCTTTTATGCGATGGGCGCATGCGATCACAATTTTCTCAGTTTAACACTTTGGGACATGATATTGTTTATTTTTACAGTCGCATTTCCTTATTGTTTTACTTATTTGTGCTGTAATAACGTGCATTTCTACCCGTTATCAATGGTCAAGACATTGTTAAGTTAGGTTAGACGCCTTCAATGGCGAAGGATGAAATTTATAGGGAAGATGAAGCTCAGGAGTGAGACTCTCCATTCGAGTGATTGAATGGGTCGATGGAGCTACGCCATTGGACGACGGACTCGAATCTGTGGGCTGTGGAATATCGGTGGGTGGCCTGGAAAATATTCATGAATACATGATGAGCTAATAATGTAGCTCCATTATAGAAACTAAAATATATTAATAAAAAAGAAAAAAAGGTGTTTGCCACATCACATGGGATAATATATTGGATATTTTTGTTGATTATGAGTGTTTCGTGGCATTAACTTGGCTGAATTGAGTTGGATTTTAACCACTAATTTCATACGTTGATATTAAACTCAACTTCACTAACTACGATCACATTCACTATTGAAATTTGCACATTGTCGATCAACTTTGACGATAATGTCATCAAAGACATGCTCCAGCAATCAACTCTGTCAACATGCTTCGAAACCACCTTTGATGTCCAACTTTGTACTAATATTGCCTTCGACAACCAACTTCGACAATGAACTCCAATGACTAACTCCGACCACCAGTTACATCGTTCATCTCCAATGACTAATTCTAACAACCAATAATTCACCCAATCATATACTAAAAAAATTTATGGTAAAAGTATTTTTAAATACAAAATTGAAATTATTAGCTCATAATGTTTAATAGACGTCTAACATAGTAATTTAATGTTAATGTTTTTTTTTATTATTATATAGCCAAACAAAACAAACATGTGTATAAAAATAGGTTTGAAAAAATGTAACCAAACACATTTGTATATATATTTTTTTAACAATTTATTAAAAGTTTTTAAATACAAATAACTTTTTCAAAAACACTTCATTACCTGTCCAAAAGCTCATATATTGTTCGTTCCAGGCATAGACGAATATCCCATACCATTTGGGATAGTTGTTGTCCCTTATGTACTAATGATCATCTCCTTACTTAGTTAATGTGAGATTTTGATTCCATTTCAAACACCAACATACATACATAATAAACCCTAACCTAAATTTGAAATAAGATATCATAAAAAACCCCAAACCCTGTGATGGCCTACTTTTTTTTTTTTTTTTTTTTTAACAAAATATTGAATTAAATACATGGAGTGAGGGGAATCGAACCTCTAACCTCGAGATTGATGGTACAAGCACTATGCTCATTTTGGCATGGCCAAATTTTCACGTGCATATTACACTCAACATTCTGTTAATGTGAAAGTATATTGTATTTTTTTGTTGTTTGTATCAAATAGTAGTACAAGACACATGTAAAAAATTGAAAAATATATGTGAAGATTTTAAATTGACATCTCGATTGAGTGTTAAAAATTTGAGAAAATATGTGTGCAATTGAATGGTTAAAAGAAAAGTTAAATGAACAAAAATTAATCACAAAAAAATCATACTTTTTTAAAATTACAAATAATTGCTCCATATACACCTAGTTTAGTAACTTAACTCTGGACCACATATACTTCATAACTCCACATACATATTAACTCCATACTCTATAACTAAATTAAACGGCTCAAATAGCTCATTAATATTTGTCTCTCAAATTTGTAAACAGTGTTCTTTAAAAAGTTATTGCATGCTTGATTTTTACAAAAAATAAAAAATAAAAATAAAAATCATATATAGTAGATAAGACCATAATTACCATATTTAAAAGTGGATGATTTGAATTCCAAAACACGCACACTATATATATGGAAAAATAATAGTATCGGTTAGTATGGAAAAATAATAGTATCGGTTAGTGAGGATATATTGAGTAAAACTATGAGCAAAATCATGGAACTTAGGCATATAGTGTACAACACACTATTTCGTAGAGATACGTTGAGGGCATATTGTCATGTTTTCCATTTTAGTTAGTGTGGTCGTCATGTCTCACAAACTTTATCTACCTTATTAAGATAAATGATGGTGGATTTTTTGCATTGTTGAAAAATACAACCATGCATTTTTGTGAAGCTAAAAGCAACGTCACAAGGCTTTTGTGTCCAATATGGACAATATCTTCCATAGAGATTGTGGAAAGTTATGTCTATGTTGTTCAATTTTGAGTTTACTTCTTCTGGTATGGTCAAATATCACAAATGATTTATGTCGTACATCAAAGTGAATGATGATTGGTTGAGTTTTCGCATTATTGAAAACGTAATCAAAATCGTACAATCATTACAAAATAAAGGAATCCACGAATGTAAATAGTAATAGTGTCTCTACTGATATCAAACATTTTGGGTGAAAACCAAAACCAAGTTATGAGAGCTTACGTCCAATATATATGAACAAGTTATCACAATAGAAATATGAATAAGTTCGTCTTGTCTCCAATCACTGGTAAAAAAATCATGCACCCAATATATATAACCACATCATCAGAATTTCGATGATTGAGTGACAAATAAAAAAGTCGCAAACTCGTAGGACATAGTCATGGTGACATATATGTCTGATGTATACCAAATAGGCTATGTACTTAGTGACTTGGATGAGAAAAAAGTCTTGTTTATTAGCAAATAGTTTGACGAATTATGACTATTTGAAAGAAAATTTGATGGTTATTCTTTGAGAAAATGATTATTATGAATGCAATCAAAGTCGCGTGTTGGTTAGAAAAGACGAGAATTCATAATATATAAGTATAGACAACATTTTTCATTAATATGAAACCTTTTAAGTAAAAGTACAAATAACACGACAATGACTTATGCAAACTTGTTGGGGTTCAAATTGTAATTAGAGTCACACTATCTCTCCATAGATTGTTAGGTATTTTGCTCACGGGATAGTTAGCATGTAACTAACTTTACGTCATCCTTCCAATATGCATTGTTGAATGTTTAACAATTAAAGATGCGACAAAGTATTCAACAAGGTCACCACAATGTGGATGCTTCCCAATAATTGTTGTATGTAGATTAAAAAACAAAAAATGTCCACCCCAAATAATAATTGGATACAAAAGTAAGAGTGTGTTTGGTTCAAATTTTCAAGTGCTTAATTCTGAAAACAAGTCATTTAGGAAAAAATCAAAATATTTGGCAACAACTCAAAATAGGTTTTAAAACACTTTTAAAGCGTATTTAGACCGTTTTATCAAAAGAGTTTAAATAAAAATGATTTATTTGAAAAACATTTTTTTCTCTATCAATCCACACATGTCATATAACTTTTACAATTTATCTCACACACATACAATGGTGCAAAATTACTAGTCACATTGTGACAACCTCTTAGTTTTTTTTTTTTCTTCTTCTTCTGAATCTCACGTCATTTTATGTCGTACACCTCATTAGATGGTTCACGGTTGATTGGTTTGTTTTTTTGTGTGTAGTGGATGGATACATAATTTCATGTTATGGGCACAAATTTATATAAAGGATAGTAACACGTAAAACCTTAATAAAGACCCTATGTTATACATATGTCCAATTTTTCTATTATTTACAAGAATGTCTAAGTTAACTTCTTAATTACATAAACATTAGGGCTCAATTACCTTTTTGTCCCCACCTATAATCAATTATACATTTCAAGAAAGGAAACTCAAAAGTTTTCTGGATTCAGGTGTAATTTTTATTTTACCCAAAATTATTTTTCAAAACCCCAATCATTCTCACTCTATCTCACTTCTCTCGGACCCTCTTTTTCTCCAACTCTCTTTCTCTCTCTATCCCACATTCTCTCTATTCCTCTCTCTCTCCACCTTCAATGCTAGCGACCACACTGGAAGACGAACAAAATGGCGAACTATGAACAATGAACTTGGAGCGAAAAGGTGGACGATGAACGAAGGATTCAACTGGTCGATAGACGACAGGGCAATGCAGACAACTGATGAATGGCAGATGATGAATGGCAAACTTAGCTGGAAGACGGATGTTGACCGATTGGGCTTGATGGCAGACAATGATGTTGTTGGAAGCGTTGACGAGCCCACTTTAAATTCACTTTAAAAATTTCATAAACTTTTAAGAAAAGAAACTTGTTCTCTTACAAAACTCAAAAACGCACAAGAGAAGAATATTATTCTCTTGAAACTCAGTTTCTTTTCAAACTTCAATTTGCTTCTATTGATTTTTTATTCTTTTCTCTTGCATACAAATGAGGGAATCAAACTCTTTATATAGTACTCAAGAGACACTCCCTAAAAGACACAAAATAAATGAAGTACATGTATACATACCATTAATGTACTTGAACAATTACATGTATCTTGAAATTAGAAATGTATCTAGGAATGTGTTATCCATAATGTATCTAGCTTATTAATTTCTAACATGCCCTCTTAAGCTAGACTTCCCCGACTCCGAGGTTCTCTTTCATTTTCAAGAATAAGTTTGTCTTTAATGCTTTTGTGAATATGTCTGCAACTTGATCTTGTGTCTTGAAATACTTGATATATACTTCTCCATCTTTGATCAATTCTCTGATTAAATGATACTTGGTGTGCATGTGTTTGCTTTTTCCATGAAAAACTAGATTTTTCAAAAGTGAAATAGATGATTTATTGTCACAGAACATGACGGTCCCTTTCTCTTGAGAACACTTCAATTCATGTAGTACCTTTCTAAGCCAAAGTGCTTGACAACTAGCTGCAGACAAAGAAATGTATTTAGCTTTCGTTGTTGACAATACTACAGCATCATGCTTCTTTGATGCCCACGAAACTGCTCCAGAGCCAATATTAAATACATACCTAGAAGTACTTTTGAAATCATCAATATTTCCTCCCCAATCACTATCACTGTAGCCAACAAGAACATTATCCACATTCCTTTTATAATGGATTCCATGATCAATAGTTCCAAAAATATATCTAAGAACTCTCTTTCCAATTTCCCAATGACTTCTTTTTGGTGATGTCATAAATCTACTCAATAAACTTACGAGAACATAAGATCAGGTCTAGTTGTAGTTAAATATATTAAACTTCTAACAAGACTTCTATAGATGGTGGCATCAAAAGCTTCACTATCATTATGCTTGCTTAACCTTAAACCCAGTTCCATAGGAGTACTAACAGGATAAGCATTCTCCATTTTGAACTTTATCAACAAATCTTTTGCATACTTCTTTTGGGAAATTGTAATCTCATTATCACCTTGTTTAACTTCAATACCAAGAAAGTAATGAAGTAGACCCATATCAGTCATCTCAAATTATTTCTTCAGGCTCTCTTTGAACTCATCAATCATCATGTTTGAATTTCCCATAAAGATTAAATCATCAACATATAGACAAATCATCAAGAAATTACCATTTTCGTCTTCTTTAGTGTAGAGAGCATGTTCATATGGACATCTTCTGAAACCATCCTTCAAGAAAAAATCATCGATACGTTTGTACCAGGCTCTTGGTGCTTGCTTTAGCCCATACGATGCTTTCTTCAATCGACACACCTTATTTTCTTCTCCAATTTTGGCATAACCAGAGGGCTGCTCAACATAAATTTCGTCATCTAAATACCCATTTAGAAATGCTGACTTGACATCCATTTGATGAACTTTCCAATTATCTTGTGCTGCAAGGGCTAACATCAAATGAACAGTTTCCAAGCGAGTTACTGGTGCAAAAACTTCTTCATAATCCACACCAAACTTTTGTTTGTAACCTTTTACTACGAGTCTAGTCTTGTATTTCTGCACTTCTCCATTTTGCTTCAGTTTTGTTCTATAGATCCATTTGAATCCAAGAGCTTTCCTATTCTTTGGTAATTTGACTAACTCCCAAATCTCGTTTCTTCTGATTACATCAATCTTTTGATCCATTGCATCTTTCCATTTCTCATCTTGAATTGCTTCTTCAAAGTATATAGGATCAACATATGCAAATAAAGCAAAACCAACATGTTCATCATCTTGTATTCTTCTTGAAGTATTATAGATCTCTCGAATATTTATTGTCTTCCTTGGAGTAGTTTCTTCATCACTTGTGGAGTGTGATGAAGAAGGTGAAGTCAGTGGTTGAGTCTCTTCAAGCTCCAAGTCTCGAGTATCTTCTTTGCCATTCATGTCAACAAGTAATGGATTCTGGTCTTTATTTGATGCATCCCATTGCCAGAATTTTGCTTCATCGAACTTGACATCTTGACTAATAATACCTTTCTTACTTACAGAGTTGTATAATCTGTAAGCCTCGAAGTTCTCACTGTACCCAACAAAAATGCATTTTTCTGATTTATCATCTAGTTTACCTCTTTTCTCATATGAAACATGAGAGTAAGAAATATACCCAAACACTCTTAGGTGACTAATAGTTGGTTTCAATCCGTTCCATGCTTCTTGAGGAGTAATACCTTGCACACTTTTAGTTGAAGCTCGATTTAGGAGATAGACAGCACAAGTTACTATATCTTCCCAAAATTGATCTAGAAGCTTCTTGGCCTTTAACATGCTTCTTGCAAGTTCCATCATTATTCTGTTTTTCCTCTCTGCAACTCCATTTTGTTAAAGAGTTCTTCGAACAATCTTTTGATGCTTGATTCCATTTTCTTTCAAGAATTCTGCAAAGATTATATATTCTCCTCCACGATCCAAATTCAATGCTTTCAATTTCAAGTTACTTTCATTTTCCACCATTGCTTTGAATGTACATTCGAAAGTAGAGCTCTTTTCTTTTAGCAGATAAATCCAAGTTTTTCGACTGTAATCATCAATAAATGTGAGAAAATAACGGTTACCTCTATGTGTAGTAGTTCTCATGGGTCCACATAAGTCTGTATGGACAAGCTCGAGAGGTTTTGATGCTCTCCAAGAACCTTCAATCAGAAATGAATTTCAATGATGCTTTCCGAAAACACATGCTTCACAAAATTAATCTTCCTTTTTAATATTTGGCATTCCTCTCACCATATGTTGTTGACACATGTGAGACAAAGTGTCAAAACTCAGGTGCTCGAATTGACAATGCCACAACCATGAAGAGTCATTTACTAAAGTCTCAAAACAAACAAGCTTCTCATAGCATATTTTAATTGGAAACATTTCGTTGTGAGTTATGCGTACCTTCGTTATGAGATCTCCATTATTGGTTCTAATCTCACATATGCTATCTTTAAAGATAACATCATGTCCTCTTAGGAGAAGTTTCCCAACACTTAAAAGATTGTGTTTGAGACTCGAAACATAATACACATCAGTAATTCTTTTTGCTCCCTTTTTTGTCTTGACAAGAATATCTTCTTTTCCTTTGACCTCAAGCTTCTTGTTGTCACCAGTCTTCACTACATTTTGATGAGATTCATCTAAAGATATAAAAATATCCTTTCTTCCTGTCATGTGGTTACTGCAACCACTATCAAGATACCATATTTCCTCATTGCTTGTTTCTTGGACGTTGAATGTGAGGAAGAGAAGACCTTAATCATTATCCTGTTGCTCATGCATTGGAGTGGTTTCTGCTTCATTAGAATTATCCTTCTTAGACCATCAATCTGCTTGAAAATATCCATAACGTCTACAATTGAAACATTGTACGTGAGAAAAATCTCCATGGCCACCACTTCTGCCTCTTCCTCTATTTGAATTTCTTCCCCTTCCTTTATTAGAAAAAGATTGATTATCTCTGCTCTCTGACTCAGAATTTGTTACAACATTGGATCGTCTATTGCCTCTACCGCCACGTCCACCTCTTCTTCCACAGATTGCCCTTTATAGAAAGATTGCATGTGAAAAGATTCTTTTGAAGGAGTATAATCAAAATTTCAAATGAGTTCATGAGAGTGAAGAGATCCCATTAAGCTATTGATGGAGAGAGTTGACAAATCTTTGGATTCTTCAATTGCTACAACAATATGCTCATATCTTCTAGTCATGCTTCTAAGGATCTTTTCAACCACCCTTTTATCTTTGATTGCTTCTCCATTTGATCTCAATTGATTAACAATTAAGAGAACATGGTTGAAAAAATCTTCAATAGTTTCAACATCTTTCATTCGAATGGTATCAAATTCAGCTCGAAGTGTTTGCAATCGGACCAATTTTACCTTTTCTTCTCTTTCGTACAAATTCTGCAATGCATCCCATGCTGCTTTAGCAGTAGAGACTTCTGATATTCTTTCAAAAATATTTTCATCCACAACTTGGTAGATGAAAAATAATGCATTCTCATCTTTTTTTCTCTCTGATGGAACACGAGACATACGCATCGGAATAATGATCTAATTACACTATAATTGCTTTCAATTAAAATGAAAATAGCATGCAACCCTACTTAATTAATTAGGTTTTTTTTTGAAGAAATTACCTTTGAAGCTTCCGAAACGTTTTCATCTCCACCCGAACACGAACGGACCACCACTAGAGCTAAACTACTATCCTCTGGACTCAGAACCGGGTTGTGGGACCCGATGGATGAAGAATCTGAGAGAGAGAAAGAGATAGAATTAGAAGATAGATTTTGGGTTGGGTTTGGGTTTTTATTTTTCAGCTCAATTTTGAAAACTATTTTGGCGAAAGTGGCAAAAGTTTTTAATCCAAATTGAAAAGCCCATATTTATAGAAAATGGCTATGCAAAATTGCATGTAACAAATTCATAAAAACCCAACACCTAGAATCCACTATCGAAGTGGGCTTAATGTCTCCACTATAAGCCAACACCTAGCCCACTATTTTGTTAATGAAATTATCCAACAAAAGTTTGGATTTTCCCACTAACTTTAGTCAAAGGGCAAAATAGTCATTTTGTCAAAGTCAAACTTTGACCTAAAAGTCAACATTTTGACTTTTTATGATTTTTTCCATGTTGATTAATTTTGACCTCCTGAGCATGAATTCACATTCATTTTCTCGAAATTCAAATCACATTTGAATATAAGGTCGGACAAAGTTTGACTTTTCAAAGTCAAAACTCAACTCTTTGACTTTTTACATCTTTGACCATTTCTATTATTTTCGAGCTTCCGAATATGAACGTATTCATATTCTTGATATTTAAATCACATTTAAATATTAAAGCTGTATTTCTAAACTGAAAAATCGACCACTATATTGCATATATTTGTCAGTTTCTCTCTCTTCACCTAATTCGGACAATTCGAATTATTCTATCATACTGTTTTAAGTTTATTCCATATGAGCTAGTAGGGGAACCTAATGAACCTATAGATCATGGGCTCCAATGATCTGAGATTAGCTGACTAAAACTCTTTTAGACGGAGCTAATCAACATTTGTTAACTAACGGGTCATTCCACTATAGTCCCGTAGTTGCACTCCCCTCACTATAGATATATTTGTGTCCATTTGATATAACAATGATTAGTAAACTAATCCTTCACAGGTTGTTCGTAATCTCGGTTGGGTCATAAAAATTGTTTTACCCCCAAGACTACATCTTGTTTCTTAAGTGCCACTGATCCTCTAATGAACAATTGGTTTAAGGTCCAACCTATAAACCGAACCCCTCTCGGGCCAAGGAGAGGATGGAGTCCCTTGTTCAAGACCTGGATTCAGTATTAAAAGGAACAACCTATCTACTATCTCTATAACGGGTAGGAGTGAATTCCGTCTTGCACCCCATGTTCCCAGCTATCCACTTGATCTTACCCCTGAAATGAGAGGCTTATTGGGCCAGCGATAATGAGCTGCCCTCACCTATGCAGATCTAAGGATAATTTTGAGTGAACAGAAGCTCATAGTTAACTCAGGATTAAGATTAAGTTACCCAAGTCATCAATTAACGAAATAGTCAGTTTTATACATAAAACGACATTTATAACGTAAAAAGTGACTATTTCATGTTCCGTCTTATGCAAACTCATTGCATAGGATGTCCCCACTCACACATATCTATATGAACAATTTAGGATCACATCGTTTGTACTAACTACAAAGTGAGCCGCATCCATAGTGTCCCCAGAACAAGGCGTCCAACCTTATGCATATACTATAGACCATTTTGGCTATATATTTGAACTTGATCCACATTTATGTCACTTCATAAAGTTCAAACTACATTAAATAGCATCAAAACCTTAGTTTATTGGATTCAAGATTACAATTTCAATAACAATTTTATCGAAAAACAAAATAGAATAAGTTTATTAATTTACAAACTATGAGTTTTAGGACATAAAATCCAACACTCTCAACTCATTGAGTAGTTGTGGTGAAAGACCATCCTCAATTTCTGGCTCCAAATATCCTCTGTCAATAATATCCCAAAGATCTTGAGATCCATAAAGAACCTTCATTCGTTGGCTCCACCGTCTATAATTTTTCCCTCAAAGCGAGGAAGTTGATGTTGCAACATGTTAGATGACATCTTTCAATCCTTTGGCTCTAATACCACTTTATTGGAATTGTTGACGAGCCCACTCTAAATTCACTCTAAATTTCACAAACTTTTAAGAGAAGAAACTTGTTATCTTACAAAACTCAAGAACACACAAGAGAAGAATATTGCTCTCTTGAAACTCAATTTCTTTTCAAACTTCAATTTGCTTCTATTGATTTTTTATTCTTTTCTCTTGCATACAAATGAGGAAAATGAACTCTTTATATAGTACTCAAGAGATACTTCCTAAAGGACACAAAATAAGTGAAGTACATGTATACATACCATTTATGTACTTGAACAATTACATGTATCTAGAAATGCATGTATCTTGAAATTAGAAATGTATCTAGGAATGTGTTATCCATAATGTATCTAGCTTATTAATTTCTAACAAACGCGACACAGACGATGGTGGAGATGTGGTGGACAGTCGAACAACGACGAATGGGCACAACGGACGATTGAACGACAACAAAGATGGATTTGGAAAGATCCTTGGGCAAGCAAACCAAGGTACCTCTTTTATTTTGTTTAATCTATATAAATCCCCAAGTAGGATATATATTATGAATACGATATATTGTGATTTATGTTGAAAATTTCATTTTATATACTATGATTTATTCTAAAAATCGAGTCAAACTGTTATTTATATAGCATGGTAGATATTTCTGTTTGTATCTGACTATTTTGAATTTATGTATGATATATACTTATATCGAACATTAAATATCATAAAATAGTTGTATTTGAGTATATATCAAATATGTTTACCAATATATATCATATATTGATTAGAACATTTGCAAAAATTAATACAATATTAAAAGACATATCTAAAAACGACATGAATCCGCAAATATTGTACTGTCGTACCTATATAAGAACTTTTGAATAGTACATTTCAAACATACTAAAAAATCTTAATATACTTCATATATTGTTAGAATATATTCAAACACCTAACTCAATGTTTAAAAATAACCACGAATCAATGGAAAGAATAGAAAAATGCTTCATACGTGAAATTGGAAAAATAAAATATGAAATGTATGGTATATACTAATATATCAATGAAGTTTATGATATATATATTAAGATTTATGTTGAATATTATTAATTTTTTATTTCTATACTATGGTATATTTTAAATACTTTACACAATATTTTCAAACAATTTAATAGAAAAAAATAAAATGTGGAACAAAAAAATGTGGAACCAACGTATAAAAATAAAATTTCATTAAATACATTTTCTATTTCCAGTTGCAAATTGCTCTAGAATCTTAACAAATTCATACGTGAAAATGGAAAAATAAATTATGAAATGTATGATATAAACAATGATATAAATGAAGCTTATAATATATACTACTATGTTGAATATTGAGTCAATTTTTTATTTTTATACCGTGGTATATTTCAAACACTTTGAACAAAATTTTCAAACACTTTAATGAAAAAAAAAGAATAAAATGCGAAACCAAAAAACGTGTAACCAACGTATATAAAATTTCATTAATAACATTTTCTCTCTCCAATTGCAAATGGGTTATCTTAACAAATTAATGCTATGAAAATTCTCTCCAATATCAAGGAAAATGGATAATTTTCATTAAGTAGACTTTCTCTCTCCAATAGCAAATGGTTTTAAAATCTCAACTAATTACTTATCTCTCATAAATATGTACTCTCTCTCGCATTAAGAATACCTCGTAAATATGAAAATATCAATCATCACACCATCGAAAAGGGTATTTTTGACCGAAAATCCCATAAAATCTTATATTTGAAAATAACAACAAATTTAGACATTTATGAAAATAAATTTTGAAAAGATTTAGTATGTAATTATCCATTTATATAATGTTATAATTTTAGCCTATTAACTTCTAGATTTGTATCTATTATAAATAATTCATAGACTTAAAAAATTGTCCAATAGACCCTAAATTCTCAATTTTGTTTATTAAATAAATTCTTAAAATATTATTTTTATTTCTAATAGATCTCGTGTATTGGAAAAGGTTGAAAATCAAATGTCTTATAAGGTGTAATATATCACAAAATAAATTCAATTTAAAGAAAAGAATCGTAATTTTGAGCAAAACTTTTCATTTTCCTTCTAACCTTTCCAGGGATTTTTCGGAGGTAAAAAAAAAGGTTTATAGTTAAAATATAATTATGGTCTCTCTACATCAAATTTGCTAAATTTTAGTTCACATACTTTTTAAGGACATTTTTCAATATAAAACAATATTTAAAAATATTTACATTTTAGCAAAAAATTTTAAAAATAAACATTTTTTAACCTTTTACTATAAAGTCTACATTTCTTTTAGAATTTTTCTATTTATAAGAATTTTCTTTTTATTATCTAATTTTCTTTTCATTCTTTTAATAAAATCTTAAATTTATTTGTTTAAAGTTAATTTTTATCAAAATTGATTAAACAACAACAACAACAACAACAACAACAACAACAACAACAATAATAATAATAATAATAATAATAATATGGAAAGAAGATATATACATTTTCTAAACACATAGCAAAATTTTTAATAGATAACAACAAAAATTATAAAAGATTAATAATAAACTAGGAGAGAGATCTTTTTTTTTGGAATAACCAGATTAAATTTAAGATTTATTGAAATTAGAAGAACTAAAATTAGATAATTAAAATTATAAATATTAAAGTCATAATGGTTGATCTAATGGTAGTGGGAACATAAAAAGAAAAAAAAGACAAAAAATTAAGAGATCATGAGTTCGATCAAGAGTGGCCTAACTAAGTGGTCATGGATTCAATCCATAGGTCAAGCAGATTATTTAGGGATTGTTTGGGTGCTGAAATGATATAGGATGTGGGGAGTTCTGATAAAGTACGAACAATCGAGTATATTCAAACACTGAGACGACATACGATACATGGAAGGAAAATGATGGTGAGATATGAGACACGTTCCGAAAATGGACCTATAAACAATTAAAATCGGTAAGATAGGATGATAGACCTCCAAACAATGAAATGATAAAGATGTGAGGATATAGATCTCAAGTTGGGTCCCCAAACAATCCCTTAGTGATATTAGATGTATGTAAGCTAGTCATTTGAAACAACTATGAAGTATAAAGATAAAATTGGTATTATCTTCTTTAAAAAAAATGATAAAATTGGTATTATTTTCTTTAAAAGAATGATAAAATTGGTATTTTACCATATAAATACATATATGTCTAATGTACGATATTCACGCGCGTGAAGTAACAGCCTCGTCCTTCCTGTTCAAATCCGTTCGCCTCTTATGATTATTATCTGTGGTGGTCGGCGAGCTGCTGAATCTCTGTATTTTGTAGAACCAAGTCGCCGAAACCCTAATTTTCTTGTGATTCTCAGACATTTTTCTGTTGATTGTTTGTTTGTTTGTACATTCATACACACAGTACCGAGAGATATATATAGAGACAGCGCTGAATCCGCTGATTCATGAACGGCAGCCATGGAAGCTGAGAGAATGGGGAAAGAACAGCAGCGGACTACCAGGAAAAGGCCTCGTTCAGCATGGGACGTGGTGCCATCCGAACAAGAGGTTGGTTGGTTGGCTTTTGGTCTTTATGTTTTCGGATTGGATTTTCAGAGATGAGGACGTTGAATTCTGGAACTCGTGGCAATTAGGGCTTTTATTTCGAATCATGAAGGTTGTTGGGTGCAATCTTTTTTTCCTGTGTAGGCTAATAAGGCTTTGGTGGTGGTTAAAAATGATGTCAAAAGGCATGCATCGCCCCCGAGAAGAGATGATGATCGTGAAGGACACTATGTCTTCAACCTCGGCGAGAATCTCACTCCGAGATGTGAGTGTTTTTTTTTTTTTTTTTTTTAAAAAAAAAAAATTGGATTCTGTTTATACTATGATTCTTCGGTATGGAGTGTGTAAAATGGCGTCTGCATTGGTGGGTTTTCCCTTCTTATCAGACAAGGGATTTACAGTGAAGTCTTAGTAAAATTAAGCCAGTATTTTGTTGCACATTCCACGATAATCTTCCTTTGATCTTGTTTGCTTGAAATAAAGAAAACAATATGAAAAGGAAGAATTCTTAGAACTTTCTGTTATATATATGTCCATTGGTTGTTACCTTACCACCTGGTGTAAGCTGCAATGCCATCTTTGGCTAGATCATCAGTTCTTTTGCAGCATAGATCTTTTTGCAATTTCCAGCACAGGTCGAGCCTGACTCTACCTGTGAATTTTATATTATCAATGAAAATACCTTTTATAAGGGAATAAATCGCATGTAAATTTTGGAATATCCCTTATTTGTTTTAAAGACCCAGAACCATATATATATCCTCATTCGTTTTTGTCATTTACTCAAGTTATCCATTCCTTTAGCGTATTGTTTCAGTCTTTTGATTTGTTATACTTGGATCTTACTGGGGTAATCGATAACATGAACGTCGTGCAGATAAAATCCTCAGCAAGATGGGTGAAGGTTAGCTGTCAAGTTCCCTGCTGTCTGCAAGATTTTATGTTTTTGTGATTCTGCTCGAGTCCACTTAGCAAATTGCTAGTGCTGTAGGCACATTTGGTCGAGTTTTGGAATGCTGGGACCGTCAAACTCGAGAATATGTAGCCATTAAGGTAGTTCGGAGCATACGTAAATACCGTGATGCAGCCATGGTCGAAGTGGATATACTTAAACATCTTGCTCAGAATGACACAGGCAGCCTACGGTATATTTTTATTTCCTTGTTTGATAGTATTCAATTCATAATATTACACAATCTAACTCTGCTTTGCAAAATGTTCCTCTGCAGATGTGTACAGATTAGAACTTGGTTTGACTACCGCAATCACATATGCATAGTAAGTTATTTCAGTTTTTGTCCATGGATTTATCTCCTCTCTCTTCCTCTCTGGATATTTAATATGCTGCTATTGTGATCTTTTGATGTCATATTTTCTGGTAACTGAAGTTATTCTCTTCCAGTGGTCTCTGGTCAAAATAGTGGCGGTCTTTCTTTTGACATCGAATGCATATACATTAGCGAGTTCTTACGTATGTGGACTTATTCATAGAATTGGTAAATTAACAGAAGCCTTCCTTTGAATGCATTTGAATGGTTTGATCAGGTATTTGAGAAGCTTGGACCAAGCTTATTTGATTTTCTAAAGAGAAATAGATACTGCCCATTCCCTGTGGACCTTGTTCGGGAGTTTGGACGACAGCTTTTGGAATCTGTAGCATGTGTGTGGACTTATTTTCAACCTCTGCATCATTTCTCTGATTTTCATTTATCTCTTTTCCCCTAAAGGACTCCAAAGCCATTTTCATTGCTCTTTCCTCTGTTGAGGGTTGGAAAATGTCTTATCATTCCATTCTTCTTTGTTTAACTTGTTTACTTTGCTTCATCATATCTGGCAGATATGCATGATTTACACTTAATCCACACAGACCTGAAGCCAGAAAATATTCTTCTTGTGTCTTCTGAATATATAAAGCTTCCTGGTTGTAAGGTACTTAAATACTTCAAATCTGAAAATTTGGGTGAAAACTCAAATATATCTTAAAAACGATGCTTGAAATGATACAGAGGGTTTCGTCAGATGAAACGCAATTCAGATGCTTGCCCAAGTCTAGTGCAATTAAGCTGATTGATTTTGGTAGTACTGCATTTGATAATGAGAATCATAGCTCCATTGTTTCTACAAGGCATTACAGAGCCCCTGAGGTTATTCTAGGTAACTAGTTATGTGGTTGGCTAGTGAAAATTGTGTTTGTGTATAGTTTCTCCCCTCTTCCCTCTCTGATTCCTTATTGAGAAACCTTCTCTGTTGAAGGAAGCAAAAAACTTACATTTTATTTATCTTGTTGCTAAGAATTAAATAGTATCTGGAGGAAGGGGAATGATGAACCCCAATTGTAGAAATAGGGCAGAAGACGGAATCTTTATAACATTATTTTTAAGAAATACCTTGTGATACTTCGTGATGTATGGAGTATCCTTCTAATATGCAAGCTTATATGTTTCAATAAATTTAAGTTGTTTTGCTTCGTTCTTGCTATTGTATGTTATATCTGTCCGGTCATTTACCCATAAGGCAATAACTCTTGTACTTGAAGGTAGTTTATGGCTCTCGTCGTCCAACTGTTCATACCTATGCATACAGCAGTGCAATTTTTTAAAGCTTTTCATTCTTTTGTGAATCTCTTTTGGAGCGTGAGTGAAAATTGTTTATCCTATGTTGAACCTCCAATCTTTTAACATTTGGGTATTCAAAATTCTTTTGAGATTAGAGTGACATTTATGTTGATCTCTTCAGCATCTTTTCCTGCTGCTTGACCCCGAGTTAAACATTTCCAACCCATCGCCCCTGCCTGCAAATTTATCATCAGGGACACAACAGCACTAAAATTTTATTGCATATCCCACTTTATTACTGTATGATCTCTGATTATTTCACCTAGAATCTCTGCAAGGAAATGTCTACAACATTAGATATCGCTTCACAAATGCCTCCCTATATTATTATGCTTGCTGTAGTCTCACCTGCATTGATGGATGTTTTGCAGGTCTCGGGTGGAGTTATCCATGCGATTTGTGGAGTATCGGTTGCATTCTTGTTGAACTCTGTTCGGTTAGTATTTATTGAACCTAACTTGGGTTTGATTAGGTGGAAGTCAATACCAGAAACTTGATAATTTCTGGAAACCTGTAGGGCAAAGCATTGTTCCAAACTCATGAGAACTTGGAGCATTTGGCAATGATGGAGAGGGTGTTGGGACCTCTGCCAGGGCACATGATTCAGAGTGCCGAGTACTGAACCATCCAGATTTCTCTTCATTTATTTCCTTTGTAGAGTATACAAATAGACTAATTTTCTATCTGCTTCCTATAGCCAAAATGCAGAAAAATATTTCAAACGAGGGTTGCGTCTAAACTGGCCTGAAGGAGCAGTTTCAAGAGAAAGCATTAGAGCTGTGAAGAAACTTGATCGGTTGAAGGTCTGTTTATTAGTATGCTTATTTTATATGCATGCTTATATAGTTTTATTGAGAAGATGATTGTAAACTTATGCAAAATTGCCATCTGTTTGTTTCCAGGATATGGTTTCACAATATGTGGGCTTCTCCAGGTCTCTATTGACTGATCTATTGTATGATTTATTGAAATATGACCCTTCAGAACGTCCCACAGCGCGACAAGCCCTTAACCATCCCTTCTTTAAGAGTATAGCTTGAGAAGGTACAAATCCTTTCTAAGTTACAGTTGCAATACAAGTTTGTCTGCAGAATGCTGACCATTTTATTTTAGGGAAAGAGAGATAGATTGAGATTAAGATTGCTAGTGCAGACAATGAGTTTTACTTGTATTTGTAGAAGTATAATTATTAATGAAAAGCATGTCAATATTGTCTCCAAATTTATTGTGAAAACTCTTTTACGCTAGAGTAGGCTAGTAGGGAATTCATTTTAATTTTTCTTCCCTCTTCAGACACGAATATTGCGAAGAATACAACATGTGAGGATTAGAATTTGAACCTGTCCTTTTGGTCATGGTATAGGTTCTAATCAGTTGGGTCTTTTCTTTCTGTTGAGAACAGTTCATTCTCAATCTCAGTACCTTTTTGAAACAAAAAATGAAGGGTTTTCCCCCTCCCCCCCCCTTCTCTCCAGTTACTAGAATAGACATGGATACAATTCGCACTTTGGTTTATGAGGGATATTGTCAAATTGGTATAGTGATCATTTGATAAGTGTGAAGATGAAATATGTTCCTTTTGTATATAGATTTCTTAGTAACAAAATGGTGGTGGAGGTGTAGCAATTCTACACATCAAATATGCCAGAGATTATAGCTTACATCATACTTTAAATTCTTATTCAAACTCTTGAAATGAATAAGTAAAACTAATCTAGTAGTTGCACAAAGATAAATAAGGTCATAAATGAGTTCCTTGCTTGGAAAAGCTTGAACATGCAAACTATGACAAGATTACAAAATTATAGATTTTTTGACCTCTCAGCAAACTAAGTCAAGATTACCAAAACGCTAGAATCTTTGACCCCCTTGAATCAATAATTTCTCAAAACTCAAATGTACCATACAACACTTGAAATGTGGCTAAAGAGCCATTCCTAAGATCTTGCAAAAATAGATGATTGTTATACATATTCACCCATGATTCTCAAAACAGATGCTTTCAAATTAAAGGATAATCAAGGGCAAAGCTTAAAAATCCAAGCTACATTAAATAGAAGCGAATAATAATTAATCCACGTTAAATGAAATGGAGTTCCATAAATGAAACTTGGGAAGTCCTCAGTGAATGCTAACTTAGACTGATCTCATTGAATGCATCCCATTTCATTTACTCAAACTCAAGTTAGGTCGGTGGATAGACGTTCCAAAGTTGGGAGAAAGAATGAAATTCGACCTACTTTTTTTGAAATTGAAGTTTTTTGTTCATTTATTGACGCCATATTCAAGTAAAATTACCAAAATAAAAACTTGTATATACGGTTTGACCTTTATCTCTCGCTCTTTACTATCTCGTTCTCCTTACTCTCTCCCTCATCTTTTTCTCAATTTCCTCACCCCCTCTCTTGTTGTCTCGCTCTCATTCTCTCTTCTTGGTCTCTTCTCACTCATTTTGAATGATGATACATCTGCAACGTTTCGATGGTCGACGAAAAATAGGGAGGAAAATGAAGAAGACCGATGCAAATGGAGGAAAAAAAATTAAGATGAGGAAGAGAGAGAAAATTAAAGATAGTTTTATAACTTTGATCGATGATAATGTAAACAAGATGGCGAAATTCTTAAATTTGAAAAAGTAGGACAAAAATAATTTTAGGTTTGAGCTTGAGTCTTGTAATCAACTCTCACTCGAAGGATATAATTTATTTAATACAAGTTTTTTCAATGACTTAAAAAGTTTTTAGAAAAACTTGAAGTAACGACATGCGTTAAATGATACTCAAAAGAAGATTTTTCTTAACCTGTTAAAATTAGAGTGAAAAAAAGAAAAAAAAGTAAGAACTTTATAATACTGTTGTAGTATGTAATATATATCATACTATGTATTTAATCCACTTATATTTTGACATATCACTAAATGATATAGCAATTTATTTTATGGATTACACCATTTTAAATATTACTATTATGACAAGTAATGAATGGAGGTAAACCCTTGTCTTCTAACCAAGCATCATTTCGTGATAGTAGTACAAAGCTATATACGAAAGATCAAAGATGTAAGTTTACTTGGACTCCTTACACTGCATCAAAATCAAGTCGAAAGACAATGTGTTATATCAAAACACTAACAACACATTATAGGAGGTTTGAAAGTTGAATTTAATATTATATCAATTCTATTGATCTAATTAGATAAAATGTTTATGGAATGTTTCAAAAGGGGAAAAGAAAATACTACTATAATCCTCATCATTGCATTCAACAGTAGACACAAGTAGGGCCCTTATAGGTTAATCAGAACCATTGGATTCTAAAATTGCCTTTTTGGTTTAATGCAAAACTTTTATCAAACTAACCTTGAATAAGTATCATTGACACAAGACAAATTTACAGTACAAAATTTTTAGACTAGGTGCGAGACAGAGAAAAAAAGAACAAAACTAAACGAAGCAGTAAGACATCAACACAGCCTGAATCTAAAGCCGCTGCATAAACGGAAGTCCCAATACGATGATAACTGCAAACACACTGCAGTCCATGAAAATTGCACCCATTGCCTTCTGAGCCACTATACCTGCCTCTAAAACCTTACCAATTTGTTCAACTGAGCTTTGTCCCTCAGGTGGATTTACTTGACCCTGTCCTCTATCAGATACTCTAAAACCCTTTTGTTTGGTGAAAAGAAGCCTTCCAAGTACAACTGTTGCATTTGTGAACAAGACTAGATAGAGTGGTTTAGATCCAAAAACAGTTCTCATAACACTCTGGCCTAAGAAAGGAAATCCTACATATGAAGCAACTACTAGAAAGGCTATAATAGCTGAAAAACAAAGACGGGTCTTTTCAGATTCAGAAATCGCCGAACTTAGTTCATTTAGAGAGAAAGAACTGACTAGTGGCAATTTTGGTTTGGACTGTTGATCTCTGGAAAATGTAGAAAGAGATGCATCTCGACCATCAGATGGGGTGAAATGGGATGGTGCACTTCCACCGTCTTCAGGAGTAGAAGCTACTGCAGTTTCGATTTCATTAGATTTTCTCGGGAGAGGCACTGTACTGGTTCCATTATATGCAGAAGACCTAGCACTTATCTGAGGATCATTATGTTGCAATGTAGAACCAATCAGCTTGTCCTTATCATGAGAAACTGCACGAGAAGCACAAAATATGAGCAAAACAACAATTCTAATATGCAGTTCAATAACATAAAACAAAAGCAACTGCCAAAAAATGTTGTTAAGTGTAGGTGAACTGTGTTCAAAGCTGCAAATCCTCATGCTTAGCAGGTAATACTGCAAGAAAACATTGTGAGAAGGTAAACAAGGGCAGGGTAAAACTATATAATGATTGTGAAGATTAGTCTGGTACTGAACATTGCCCTATGGGAAAGAATCAAAGAACTTATTACGATAAGTGATGAGGTAGTCAACCAGTGACTCAGCTCAGTTGACTTGATGTGTACAGTGATGTGGAAGAAGCCCTTCGTAAATTATCCTCTTGCAATTCTGTTATTGATGTACAAATAGCATAGCTACACGCGTATAATTTGTTTCATAGAATATTCCTTCTGTAAGTGTATATAATACACCATCGTGCTCTAATTTGTATTCATTGAAAAATATCAATATTGAAATACTCTGAGAGATTATCTAATTTCCCTTCTAGGGTTTTTCTCATTACTCTAAATTGCCATCTAGTATCAGAGCTGTTCATGGCGAATCAGTCATCAATCTTCTCAAACTCATGCAATGGAAATCCTTCGGGTCAATCAGGTAACATCCATAAAAACGGATCAAAACAACTTCCTTCTCTGGCAAAATTTGGCGTGGCCCATGCTTAGAGGCTATCGCTTAGAAGGATACCTCACCAGCGAGAAATCCTGTCCCAGCAAATTTATCAAGAAAGCCTCTGAAGCTGGTGACAGAACTGAGGCTGTTGAAGAAGGCACCGGTACTGCCGTCACTGAGAAATTGGTACCAAACCCAAAATATGATGCATGGGTAGCTGTGGATCAACTCCTACTTGGATGGCTTTACAATTCAACAAGCCTTGAAATCGCAACCCAAGTAATGGGATATCAAGTCTCCAAAGACCTCTGGGAAGCTGAGCAACCACTGTTTGGTGTTCAATCCAAAGTTGAAATGGATTATCTGAAACATATGTTTCAATAGACAAATGGAAGATTATCTGGCAACAATGAAACAATATTCAGATGGGCTTGCTCTTGCCAGTAGTCCAATCTAAAATGATGATCTAATATCAAAGGGCCTCTTGGGGCTTGACGAAGAATACAACCCTGTGGTGGTTGTCATTCAAGGGAAATATGGAGTAAGTTGGACAGAGTTGCAATTTAACCTCCTCTCTTATGAAAAACGACTTGAATATCAGACAACTCTCAAGTCAGGAGTAAGCAACCTATCTATTTCGTCTAATAACACTAATCCACCTCCATATGTGAATATGGGGCAAGGAAAAGACAAGAGTAGCCAGACTTACCCTTCAAACACAAATCGAAATCAAGGACGACCCTCATTCTCAAATCAACGAGGTCGTGGAAGAGGGCGTGGATGCTCTTCAAATAGGCCAATGTGCCAAGTCTGTGGAAAATTGGGCCATATTGTGAATGTTTGCTACATGTGATACATCAGAGATTTCAACAATCCAAGTCTGACTAATTCTCGTGAAGCATCTGGATCACAATTTAGTTTCAACAATAACAACCAAGGAATTCGTCCGACTCCAAATCAGGACGTTTGTTGCCAACTTTGTTATAGTCTCCCCTGAGACACTAATTGATCCAAATTGGTACGCTGATAGTGGAGCATCGAACCACATTGCTGCAAATCCAAGTTTCTTGAACCCAAAAACTGATTATTCAGGTAACGATTGATTTTTTTTTTGCTAATGGAATGCCGTTATCTATTTCTCACATTGGAGATTCTGCCATAAATTCACCATCAGGTTCCTTAAAACTCAAAAATGTTGTGTGTGCCATCAATTGCAAAGAATTTGGTTAGCATATCTAAATTAACCAAAAATAACAACGTTGTCATTGAGTTTCACTCTGATTTTTGTGTGATCAAGGACAAGGTTACAAGGGTGGAGTTAGCGAAGGGCAGTCTTAAAGATGAGCTTTATCAATTAGCCGCTCCGGAACAATGCAAAAACAATTTCCAGAGCACAGTAGATGGTGTCTCTGATGGTTCTCGAGCTGCTGACACTGGATTTTCCTCATGTTTTTCTGTCGATAGATCAAGTACTTTTAATTGTCAAGTGAATATAGTATTGACCAAAGCTATTTTACATAAACGGCTTGGTCACCTTTCACCACAGACTTTAGCCAAAGTAATTAAGAGATGTAACCTGCATACTTCCTCTAATGATAATTTTTCCTTTTGCGAAGCTTGCCAATTCGGGAAAACTCATGCTCTTCCCTTTCCCCGCTCTCCATCTCATGCCTCTAGTCTTTTTGAACTTGTTCACACGGATGTTTGGGGACTGACCCCGGTTTTGTCAGTAGATGGCTATCAGTATTGTGTTTTGTTTATTGATGACCACAGTCGTTTCACATGGCTATATCCATCACGACAAAAGAGTGACACCATTTTTGCTTTCAAGGAATTTAAATCAATGGTCCAAAATCAATTTAATACAACAATCAAAATGATACAATTGGATGGAGGAGGTGAATTCAAACCAATAACTAATGTCTGTACTGCACTTAGCATTCAAGTTCGAATCTCTTGCCCATATACCTCAGCTAAGAACAGTCGGACTCAATGAAAGCATTGGCTGTTGTAGAAACTAGCTTAATGTTGCTTCCCAGGCTTCAATGCCTCTCCGATTCTGGTGGTTTGCTTTCCAAACTGTGGTCTTACTAATCAATGGTTTTCCTTTTCCTTTGTTGCAGGATCAATCACCCATTGAGTTACTCACCAAGCGACCTTAGATATTTCATCACTCCAGGTGCAGGTGTTTGGGTGTGCTTGCTACCCAAGCCTACGGCCATATCAATGGCATAAATTTGAATTTCACACGGAGAAGTGCATTTGTCTTGGTCCCTCGGTTCGGTATAAAGGGCACAAATGCTTAAACACTGAGGGTCGTATCTTCATTACCAGACACGTTACGTTCAACGAGGATGATTTCCCGTTTAAGAACGGATTTGGAAGCCCAAGCCCACAAATTCACCGACCACCAACCCAAAATTCCATTCTGACATAGTTTGGGTTCTCCCCTCCTATAATCCAGTCAGATCCGAACTACCCTGCAACGCAATCTCATTGATAACTTGTAGAAATACAAGTTATTTTGGCTCTTAAGTTGGAACAACTAAGGTTTTTAATGATAAATTCTCCTCATTTTCAGAAGAAACGCATGGAATTACTCAAACATTAGCAAACTCATGCAAAAGAATGTTTATTACTAAATACTGCGGCACTAACGCATTATATTGCAGGATTTCAACAAGAGGCTAATGCTAACGCATGATTAAGAAGTGTCGCAAGCAAAGTTCTAACGCATGGGCCATGCGTCGGGGGGATTCAACACAAAGAAGATTCATTGATTCAGGCTGATTGTGTCAAATCACCACTTGCAAGCATGGGCACCTGTAGCAGGCGGCGTCTGAAAAGCTTCTGAGTGTCAGGCGGCTGACCAGGGCATGGACTTTAATGCTGCCCATCACCAAGTTGGAGTGATCAATGCCTATAAATAGATGAAATCCCTCCAGAGTTCGAAGTTCAGAAATTTCAAGTTCTTACTTTCATAATTAGCGTAGTCGTAGTGTTAGATCTTTAGAAGCTGTGCTGTAATGCCAAGAAGAGCAGAAAGGTAGAGAACCACCATCACCGCCGATCAAGGAGCGGAGGAAGCCGAGCTTGAAAAAGACACTTCGTCCAATTCTTATACAAGTGATTGTACATAACTAGAATTGAGCCAAAGAGATACAAGAGATTGTACTCTGCGGCTTGACTCAGTTCCTTTCATCTCATTTATCGCTTCCATTTCATCTTATTAAATATTGCTTTTGTAAAGACAAACTGCTTCTTTATAAATTCATATATTTGATCCATCACACTTTGCCATAGTTTATTTCTTGTTTATGTTGAATGCATCTATACTTTATGCAAAACTTCATTTCAAACGCCTAAGCCAACTTGATCAATTGGTAAAAGCATCCTTAGCTTAGACTATTCAAAAGAGTAAATAAGCCAGCATCAAGTAGAATGCCTAGTACATCTAGAGATAGACTTACTGGTGTTTATTGCATTATGTGTTTGACGCATGCATCCTAGAGATAGGTTTTGTATGTTATTCACATTGAGAAGTGTTGAATAAAGTCTAACGCATAAACAAAGATAAACAAATCATCCACATCACATTCTGGCTCGTGTACATTCATCTTAGATCGATGCATACCACGTACATTAAAATCCATTTTCACATGATCCATCACTCACTACTTAACTCTTTTGTATCTTCTTGCACAAGCACAACACCTAGTGTAAATAACACATTTTTTCATACATTTAGGAAATCCCTACAACAGCTACAACGCAAGGTCTGCGTTAGCTTAACCTGAATCCCTGAGTTCGACCTTGGACTTACCAGGAACCTAAATTGGATTTATACTTGGATCTGATTTAGGAAATCTTGAACTTCAATAGGAGGAGTGTCGTGCGTTCTGTTGCACATTTCTAACGCACCAACGCGTTACAAATACATAAACGCATCAAAGCATCATTCATACTTAAAACTTATTCTTCCAATTTATTTTATACAATACACTCCTAGCTCGAATCACGATAGCAACGAACACTCATTCACCACCACCAAGCCCAAGTCTCACCGACCCAAGCCCAAACTTTGCCATTTCAAACTCCAGTCCTATTAGCCTAAGCCCAAATCTCGCTAACCCATCCAGCTTAGACATTTGGGCTCATCCCTTGGCCTGGTCAACCTCCACTATTGAACCCTCCCACAGCGCACTGGCCCACCTAACCATTGAGAATTTACCGAGCCCTTCCTCCTTTCCAGTCCATGTCTCATCCCCTTTTCAAACCGGTCCAGCCTCCTTATCCTCTACCTCTCGATCTCCAAGCCCTAATGTTCATGCTCTTCCTTACCATCTACCTCGGCTCCACTTCCAATCACAAATACATGATAACCAGAGGCAAAGTTGGGATCTTACGACCCAAGGTTTGGATGCCTTCCATGTCTCCTGATCAACTACCTTTTGATCTCTCTCTCGTTGAACCCACAAACACGAATGATGCTCTCTCATCCCCTGCTTAGAAAGCTGCCATGGAGTTTGAATACTTTGCTCTCTGTCGCTTAAGTACTTGGATGCTTGTTCCGCCTTCCTCGGATTACAACATTGTGGGATGCAAGTGGGTTTTTCGATTGAAGAAGAATGCAGATGGATCTATCCAAAGGCACAAAGCCTGCCTTGTTGCGGAAGGCTTCCAACAAACTCCAGGGGTTGATTTCTTTGACACTTTTAGTCCGATAGTAAAATTCTCCACCATTCGTATTGTGTTGTCTCTAGCCGTGTCTTGTGGCTAGGCTCTATGTCAACTCGATTTCAACAATGCCTTCCTTAATGGCACACTAAAGAAAGCTGTATACATGACTCAACCACCGAGGTTTGAAGATCCTATTCATCCATCCTATGTCTATAAGCTGCATAAAGCTATCTATGACCTCAAACAAGCACCTCGAGCATGGAATGATGAATTGAAGGTTTTTCTCACCAAAATTGGCTTCTCGGTAAGCAAATCTGATGCTTCTCTGTATTATTTTCGAAGATCATCCTCAATCGTCTTACTTCTAATCCACGTGAGTTGTGGATGATGTAATTATCACTGGCAGTGATCAAGGTTTCATCTCTAAACTTATTCTCACACTCGACTCAAGATTTGCTTTGGAAGATCTTGGTCGTTTGAGCTATTTTCTTGGAATTTAGATTTCATACCTACCTAGTGGCATCCATATGAACCAAGCAAAATATATCTTCGATTTGTTGGATCGACTCAATCTGCCTACTGTTAAACCATGTCTAACAACTGTCTCTGGCCAAGCTTTATCCCTTCATGATGGAAGTCCTCTTGCTGACCCCCTTCCCTGTCGTAGTGTCATCGGAGCTTTGCAGTACCTTGTCAATACCATGTCGGACATTACATTCATCATCAAAAAACTTAGCCAATTCTCGAAGGTTCCCACTGATGTACATTGGAAGGCTTCAAGAGGATCCTTCGTTATTTAAAAGGTACGTCTTCTCTTGGAATTCTCATTCAACCAAGTGATACCTTAACCACCACTGCTTTCTCTGATGCCGATTGGGCCTCTAGTCTAGCATTGATGACAGAAAATCAGTTGCTGCTTACTATGTTTTCCATGGTACCTCATTGATATCTTGGTCTTCCAAGAAACAAGTTGCCATTGCCCATTAAGCATTGAGTCAAAATGCCGTGCACTTGCTCACACATCCGCTAAGATCACATGGATACGACAATTTCTTGAGGAAATTGAATTGGGTCTCTCAGGCACACCCGTTTGTGGTGTGACAACATCGGAGCTGGAGCTCTTGCATTGAATCCAGTCTTTCATGCCCAAACTAAACACATAGAGATTGATGTGCATTATGTCTGTGATCAGGTCCTAAAGAAACAACTTGATGTTTGGTATGTTCCTTCTAACAAACAAGTTGCTGATTGCTTCACCAAAGCTCTGTCTCGTTCTCAATTCTTCTATCTAAGATCCAAACTCGAGTTAACAAATATAACACCTAGTTTGAGGGGGGATATTACGATAAGTGATGAGGTAGTCAACCAAGTGACTCAACTTAGTTGACTTAACGTGTACAGTGATGTAGAAGAAGCCCTTGGCAAATTATCCTCTTACAATTCTATTATTGATGTACAAATAGTATAGCTACATGTGTATAATTTGTTTCATAGAATATTCCTTCTGTAAGTGTATATAATACACCATTGTGCTCTCATTTGTATTCATGGAAAAATATCAATACTGAAATACTCTGAAAGATTACCTAATTTCCCTTCTTCTAGGGTTTTTCTCATTACTCTAAATTGTCAGCAACTTGAATGCAACTTTCTAAAACTACCTGATGCCAAATAGCAATCTATGCTTACTTCAATTCTAAGGCTACATTGTTCAAATATAATTTATGCCATTACAACCTTTTGTTAATGTCACAATATAACTGCACAAGTTCAATTGACATTCGAATTCAATAAACATGCTTAATTACAATTATACTCCATTAAGCAGCAATTCCTCAACAAATATTAGCTCAAAATTTGTCTTCCTACGTTTAGCTGGAATCGTGGCAATAGAAAAAACGACACTTAAGAACCTAGAACTTCGAAGATCCAAGTAGACTCTCTGCAATTCACTGTTATTATTAGTTTTCTTTTTTAAAAAAGAATTAAACGATGTACCTTTTCATGGATGATAAGAAACAGAGCATAGTTATCAAGTAAATGTAAATCATTATCTACGCTAATGAAGCAATTATCTGTTCTTCTCATTAGCCTCGCAAAGAAAAAGAAAAAAAGAAAAAGAAAAGGAAAAGGAAAAGGAAAACGATGAGAAGGAACGAATTGTTTGAATGAAATTCCTAATAACCAAGCTCTTAATTAGCTTCTCATCACATCAACTCCACTCGAATAAACGCAGAAAAAAAGGCAACACAACAGCATTTTCACAGAAGCCCAGAAAGCAAGAAGGAAATTCGAGAAACTACCAGTTGGTTGAGCGGAAATACGAGACGGCCGGAGATCCTGAAGATTCGAGATCAACGGCTGGGATGATGAATCCATATGTTCATCGTATGATGGCGGAGATGCGGAGGAAGAAGGGAGGGACTGGATCTGACCGGTGATTAGGGCTAAGCGGTCGGAACCTCGCTCCAGGATCCGCCGCCGTCGAGCTTCTCTCGGATTCGCCGCCATGATTAGTCACCTTCAAAACACCGTTAGAATTGGGTCGGTTTTTGTTCAGTTCTGCTGCTCTGCTTCACAGATCTACCCCATTTCATTTCCACAAGTACGTTTTTTTATTCCATTTGAAGGTGTTAAATTGAAGGAGAATCATGAGAAATGGCCAAAAATGACCTCCTCCCACTTTATTTATCTTTCTAAATGACTTTGTATGGTTAATTACTTTTCTATCATTCACAACTTATGTATGCAGCCAACCATAGTTAGTAGTAACACCTTAACCAAATTTTATCCCAATCCAAAGTTTATCTTAAAAAAACTTATACTCTATAAAATTGTGATTCGTCTATTCATTATGTAAAAAAAGTATTGAATATCTCGATCATTTCTTTTTATCTTTTTGCATTAGCTACAGTGGCTTGTTTTTTATTCCTTTTTATACGGAGCACATTTCAAATGTGTTGCTACTTCCTCACTAATAAAAATCTTTTGATTTTGATGTTTCTGGTGGATATTTTTTTGTGAGACATTTCAGAGTTTTTCAATGATATAAGGCCAAATACGTAGTTGAATAATCATTAATGTTGGTTTCTTCTTAATTCAGTAACCTAATATTCGAATTCTGACTTAATTATACGTCTTATTGTTACTATTCTATCCTTCTCAACTTATTACATGCAATTACCCACAACAAAGAATTGAACTAAACAAAGTTTTCAATTACTTTTACCTACCTCAACCACCAAATTTTACCTACCTCAAATACCAATTAGTTTTAACTAACCTAACATCAATAAGACGACAAACAAAGAAAAAAAAAGAAATTTAAATTTTTAGTGAAATAAAGAAATTAGTTTAATAAGATCCTAATTGTTAAAAAATAGTTTAAAAAGATATGAAAAAATAAAAATAAAAAAAGAAAGAAATTCATACGGTAGTGAAGAGACCCGGTCAGGCTTCATACAGTGGTTACCAGGGCCTAATCGAGTCATTTTAATCTGTGGCTAGGATTGGACACGTATGTTGGGATTGATACCCTAAATCTCGTAGGATCCTATAGTTTGTAAACATTGTTGAACAAACTTATTATGTATTTAATAAAATATTTGATATTTTATTCATTTTTTTATAAAATATATGATATTTTAATTGAATTAACCACAAACCAATAAACTAACATCCAATGTTATCTTTGTAACTTAAACATGTATGTGGAGACATACGGGTGTTTCATGTTTAAGTGATTACCTAAAAAGTCTGTAGTAGATGGATAAGGCTGGGTACCTTTCCTTGTGACACTATGAGTATGACCCACTTTATAGGTGTTATAATTGTTGTAAAGTACTACAAATGATCTATCCTGATCATCCATGTATAGATATGCGAGCGGAGATGTTCTATACAAAAGAGTTTGTATAAGACCGGACCGCGAAATGTTTAGTCTCATTATGTAACGCCGTTCGTAATAGAGATTTACATTTCACCAGGATGACCATAGGTAACATGACCTGAATCCTGAGTAAGTTGTGAACTCTTGCTCATGAAGGCGGTCTTTTGATTTGGATGGGTGAGAGTGGTCAGATTGTCGACTCAATAATTCCTACACACTTTGGGATTCGTCTGATAGGGAGCTGGAACACAGCTACACAGATGGAAAATCACTCCTTTCCCGAGGCATGGGTAAAGTAGATAAATTGCTCCCTTAAAAGTTATTCCGGTCTTGAACAATGTGGCGCCACAACCTCTCTGGTCCGAGAGGGGTTTAGTCATAGTTGGACTATGATCTATTGTTCATTAGAGGGATCAGTGATACTTAAGAAGTTAGTGTAACTACAGGAGAAAAACAAGTAAATTTGGCCTAGTTGTACTTACAAGCAATTTGTGAAGGGTTGTCATACTATTGATTGGTTATATCCAGTGGACATAGAAATATATCTGTAGTGCAAAGAGTGCAACTGTCGGTCTTAGTGGAGTGCTCGATATTAACAGAGATGGTGAATAATATAATATTAAAGAGTTAATCAATCATTTATGTACTGTTGGAACTTCAATCTACAGGTCCATGAGGGTCCCCTTGATAGCTCAATAGGATTTAGTTGAGAATCTATTTTTTGGATTAATTTGAAATTGGTTCAGTTAATAGAAGGATTTAATTATATATGATATAATTAAGTTGTTTCAATTATATGTGAATAAATTGTCATAATGTATTTGATACATTATAG
This sequence comes from Benincasa hispida, assembly GCF_009727055.1. Lineage (NCBI taxonomy): Eukaryota > Viridiplantae > Streptophyta > Magnoliopsida > Cucurbitales > Cucurbitaceae > Benincasa > Benincasa hispida. Next base: position 20,567,686 of record NC_052352.1, on the reverse strand, counting down.
CTTAATGGTAGGAAATAAATATTTGAAGGAGAATTCAAAATAGTTTTCTATGAATTGGATTCATAGTTGTTACATTTAATATAAATAAGATTTATATTAAATGCCATATAAAAGAGAAAAAGAAACTATAGTTTTATATTGTATGTGATACAATATCAAAACATAGGTTATATGTTATATTGTATTAGCATATATTTAATATATATATATTATATTATTATATTATTATAATATGATAAGTTAGTTATCATATTTTATTTATATTATTATTATTATTAATAATAAGGAATGGGAGTTACAATTTCTTCCCTATCTTTTCTCTCCACCCACATTAGTGAGTGGTAGTTATTTTTTGGTAAGTAAGATTAAAAAGAAAAAATATTTCTCTCTTCTTGTGTGTTGTTGTGTTAACGATTAAGAAAGACAGAAGTGTTCTGTTGTCTTTGAGTTTTGTGTGAAAATTCTCAATCTTCTTCCTCTACACATTAAGCTTTCCCCTCTTAACCAAAGAATAGTCAGTAGTCCACAACTTCTGGGTTCTCACCCGAAATTACCAGGTATCCATGTGGTAGTGTCCGATTTTGGTTTCGAGGTTTTATTTGAAGAAGGTCTTTAGGTTGTTCGAGTGATTCGTTCGAGGAAAATCGTGAAGAAAAGGTCTTCAAATGTGAGGTTTTTTTAACCCTTTTCTTTTAAAGCATGTTGTATATTTGATTAAATGCATATCTTATTGTTGTTTACTATAAAACTTTGTATTCATAGATTATGGAATGTCGATCCGTTTCTACCTTAGGGTGTTCAAAAATTCGCGTAACATCGCGACCAACCCTGGAATCCCACCCAAACTGCAAGGGTTTGGGTGGGTTGGGTTAAAATGTTAGTAGAAAAGAGTAAATTGGGGTTGGATCTCGGATTACCCCATTTCAGGGTCGGTGTCAACCAGACCCGACCTGATAATATAGTAAATGAAATTAGAAGATAAAAAAAACATTCAATTAAAATAGAATAAGAACCGGTGACCCAACTCGGCCCAACCCGAAAATTTTGGGTTGGGTTGACCCTCCAAAAAAGAACTAATAGGGTTCATTATTAGCCAAACCGAATTTTTGGGTTGGTCCACAAAAATCTTCCAACCCGGACTATGTACACCCCTATTTCCGCTCAAGGTTCTCCTCATTAGAGTTCCTTCAATTGGTATCAGAGCCAGGTTGTAGGTTTCTAATTCCAAATTTTATTCTTGTATGAATTGTTTTATGGTAATGGTGGGTTTTATTATTTGCATTCTATTTATGTGATGAATAGTTGTGGATGAATTTGTTGATGGATGTTTTGGGATAGAACTCTCTGTTTAAGGCTTTCTTTAATTTTACAAATTTGGTTTGTAAAGGCCCCTGCGTTTTTGGGCATTAATTGTTGCAAGCGAGCCTGTAATTTGTAAGTTTTGAGTCGCTCGTGAAGTTCTAAGGTTGCTTCAAAGAAGGGTTGCAAAGCGTTGTTTCGATGGAGAAGACAACACAGAGGTTCCATATCGTGTAGCTATAGCTAAATGATCAGGTAGCTTTGTTATGCGATCAGGTAGCTTTTGCTACACGATCGTGTAACATTTGCTAAACGATTGCATAGCTAATGCTACTTGATCGTGTAGAGTTTGCTACACGATCGTGTTGCATTTGCTATAAGATCGCCTAGTTGCTTGCTAAACGATCATGAAGTCTTTAGATGCTCAACGCATGGTTATTTGCTACACGATCGCATAGTCTTTCATGCTCATCGCATAGTTTCTAACTGCGCGATCATGTAGTTTTTCATGCTTATCGCATAGACCATTTGCTACACGATCAGTAGCAAGGTGGTTCTTTGAAGGGCAATTCAATTCGAACGGTTCAAAACCTGGTTCATCTGTTCCGAACTAGTTGACTAAAATCTTGTAATAGTTAGCTTTTTGTTTTTTTAAGAGGTCCTATCCCGATCCATCAACTTTTAGAATAAATATACATGCAATGTATGTTTTATATTATATGTCATAATGTATGTCATATAGTTTTAAAACCTACCATAGGTTATGAATTTATGTTCATGCATCATTTTATATTATAAATGTTATAATATATGAATATGCATGATTTAAATTACACAAAGCATGCTCATGCATCATATAGTATAAGTACTATAGTATATGTATGCATGTATTATAGCATATCTATGCATCATTTATATTATAAGTATTATAATATATAGTTTAATGGATGTATGGAATGTATGTTATAGCATGATTCATTACTTAGTTATATAAATGTTATATATTAGTAATGAATGAATATTGCATGAAACATGACATTACCTTAGGTTAATTTATAAATGTTATATTAACTAAAGTATGTCTAGCATGCAATTGTTGGTTTTCAATAGTATCATTTATTTATAATTGTTATAATTAAATGAATTTAGAATTAAAATCACTAATAAAGAGTTGCATGAAAACCTTAGGCTATAATCATTTTTTAAAATTGTTTTAAAATATGATTGAGATAGACATAAGATCACATTTCTAATGAGATTAGAAATCTAAGTTCAATCTTTTAATCAGTTTAATAAGATTAAATTGATTCTTAATAAAAGATTAAATATATAACAAATGTATCTATAAGGGATCTTTTGTCTAAGGCGGGTTTTGAATAGGCTGGGGTACTTAAGTTGATGGAAACGCCGCTCCCTTACCTAGGAACCTACCTAGAAAGGTGAATTAGATAGATTTGTTATATGCATGCAAGTTTGATGAAAGTCTATTAAAGAGTTTAATGAGACTTTGATCAAAATTGTTTTATCATCAAAGACAAGAGTTTTTTTTAGCAAATTAAACAAACAATTAGATAAAATTAGTAGCTGAATTTTCCTAAGTTAATTAACCCTAGGTAGAACACTCAATGGGAGGAAAATGGGGTATATGATACTTCATTTTGCCTCTACACATTTCTCCCTAAAAGTTCACATCGTGTGATCTACTCTCGGCCTCGAGGCACTATGGATGTCCCTCTACGGGTGGCATTTGGGTAGGTAAGGTGAATGGAGAGAGTGTTTATAGTAAGTGGGAGCGAGACATGTGATGACACATCCCTCAGTCTCTCTCATAAGTTAAATAAAGTTTCATGCATCGCCTCATGGCATCGTGGGTGTCCCCCTAAAGGATGGTTGTATTGCATGACACTTTATTTGATCTCCAAAAATGGATAGGGTTGCTTTAGTTTCATGTTCCAATCGATTTTTTCCTACGGTTGGTGTTGACGAATCGCTGATAGGTATGCTTGATGATGTTCTATGCTCGAAATGATGCGATACTACTGCAAGATATGCGTTAATTATGGATGTTCACGTAGTATGTCATGCGTTGTCACAAGTTTCCTTACGATGGAACCAAGTGTAATTCCACCGCAAGTTTCTTGGTGTGATCCGAGGTCGAACTCAGGGACTATTTTAGGTTATTGTGATATGTTCACGATATATGCGATCAGGTTTTCAATATTTAAAAATGTGTTTGTACAGGTATATAAATTGCGATAAAATAAAGTAAAGCAATAAAGATGCGATAATAACATAAAATACAATAAACCTAAGCTAGACGATATAAGATACATGCTTCATGTTACAAGATGCTGGAGTCAAGGCTGGCTGTGAAAGTTATGTAAAGACGTGGAATGCGGCGTCAAGTCTTATGAATAGAATAGAAAGAGAAAGATAAATAATATAAACAATGCAAGTTCTCAATTGCGTTGAAGCTAGAAATATTGTTCCGCTCTTCTCTTGGCATACACCTTTCAGTAATCGGCCACGCTCCCACATGTCTGTGGTGAAACAGAGAATAACGTAATGAACGCAAGGTTGCTTCCATGTATGGAAGTACTACTCGCTTTAGTTAACGCATTCTTCTAACCCTCTCTCGATAGATCAAAATGGTATTTTCACTTCTGCTCTCACAGGTGAAGATGCCGTCTAGCATAGCTAAATGCATTTTATACCTTTAACACAAAGTAAATACTTGTTTGATTCATATTAACTATCAGGGGATTAAAAAGATATCATGGAGAAAATGATTAATGGAGGAACGGAAATAGACAGAGAATGGTATGAAAGTTATCGAAACATTTAATATATCTATTAAGCGTTTGATACATGGTGTGTGAATGAAAAGATAAAGAGAAAGTGAAATACAACGATGAAAGAGATAGAACAGATACAAACAAGTGCCAATGTCTTGGCACTGATTCAATGGAGATCTGCTAGCCGGATAGGATGGATTTGATGGTAGGGAGAGCTTCCCTCTCAGGCTTGCTCCACCGGTAGTAGAGATCTATGCACAGAGTTTCCGATCGGGTATTCGGCAGATTAGATCTGAGATTCACCTCTCGGTCTTATCTCGTCTTCTTCTTGGATTTCTTCACTTAAGCACTCAGCTTAGCCTTTTCTCTCAACAGTTTAGTAGCACTTAGCCCTGTATCAAGTAACATATGTTTTCTCTTAAATCTATAGGGTATTTATAGGTGCAGGTCTTTGACTCCGGCCTTGTGGTCCCTACTAATGGTTATGGTAATTCTAAAGATGGAGGGATATTATTCCTTCTGTTGTGCAATCAGACCGTCAATTCTGCACAACCGTTAGTTGTACACGTGTCTTAATCCTCCGCTTTTGCGTTGCTCAGTTGCATCTTTCGATCGAGTATTCGTATGCGGTGTTTGTTTTTATTACCGCATGCGGTTGAAAGTTAGCTCTAGATCGACTGTCGCATTGCGCCATTATTGCGGTGATCGTCTCTTCATTGTTGATTGACGGGCGCAATGTGACAAAGATGCGTTGATCAGTTCTTCTTGAGCCTTGAGCGCAAGCGGTGACTTGGTATATTGCAAAACAGAGTAAAATTTGGCTTGTCTTCCATCTTTATGACGTTAATGGGTGTAATTGTGATAATTTATAATTATTGTAATTTTAAGCTAATCTTCATACAATCGACGCATATTTACTAACTTTTGGCTGTAATATCTAGATAAAGTGGCATAAATAACTTGTATTTCTACAAGTTATCAGTTGGCTCATTGGAGTAGAACTCTAGAACCTAAAATAAGGGGTTACACTTACACAGAATTGTTAAGGATGTTAACAAATTCTGGATCGAACAATGGTGACTATTAGTTACCAGACAAGGAGTTGTTTCTATCTAATGGTTGAGAATGTCTCATTTCAGTGAAGGGGCATTTGATCACCCTATGGTGACTTTTGTCCTGCCCCACTGAAACATCATTGCAAAATAGATGTCACTTAGGGTACACTAGACCATCTTGCTAATAATTGATTGGTTTTATTAAAGTGGTTTAATGCAAGTAGACTAAAATAAGTTTGTTCTTTTTCATCAAATTTCATTAATATGGCTACTGCTACTCTAAGTTTACTAGCTGCCGATAAATTAACAAGTGAAAACTATGTTAGTTGGAAAAACACAATCAATACTATTCTGATCATCAATGATCTTCGCTTTGTCCTGATGGAGGAGTATCCTCCCCTTCCACCTGCCAATGCTCCTCGAAATATTCGGGAAGCATATGAGCATTGGAAAAGGGCAAACGAAAAGGATCGAGTGTACATCTCGGCAAGTCTTAATGAAGTCTTGGCCAAGAAGCATGAGCCCATGCTCACAACATATGAGATCATGGAGTCCTTGAGGGGAATGTTCGGACAGCTGTTTGTACAGCTCAGGCGTGACGCTCTGAAGTACATATTCAATGCCCGTATGCAAGAAGGGGCATCTGTTCGAGAACACGTTCTCAACATGATGATCCACTTCAACGTGGCGGAGACGAACGGGTCAAGCATCAATAAGGCCAACTAGGTTAGCATAATACTAGAATCTTTACCTAAAAGTTTTTTGCACTTTCGTAGCAATGCTGTTTTGAACAGGATTGACTACAACCTGACTACCCTGCTTAACGAGCTATAGACCTTCCAATCCTTGTTAAAAAGCAAGGAGAAAAAAGGTGTAGCAAATGTTGCTTCATCTTTTAAAAAGTTTCATAAAGGTTCGACCTCTGGAACTAAGTCTATAGATTCTTCCTCCGGCACCAAAAAGTGGAAGAAAAAGAAGGGTGAAAAGGGGAAGGCTGCTAACCCAATAGTTGCTGCGAATAGGGGTAGACAACCTATCAAGGTTGATAAAGGAAAATGTTTCCACTGCAACCAAGATGGGATTAGAAGAGGAACTGCCCCAGATATTTGGCAGAAAAGAAGAAGGCCAAACATGGTAAATATGATTTTCTTGTATTGGAAACTTGTTTAGTGGAGAATGATAATTCTGCCTGGATTATTGACTCTGGGTCACTAACCATGTTTGTTCTTCATTCAAGGGAATTAGTTCCTGGCGGCAACTAGATGTTGGTGAGATGACGATGCATGTTAGAACCGGCCACATCGTCTCAGCTGTGGTAGTGGGAGGTCTCTGGTTGACTTTACAGACCAAATTTCTTATTTTAAAAGATATATTTGTAGTTCCTAACTTAAAAAGGAACTTAGTTTCTATAAAATGCTTGTTAGAAAAAACATATAATATCAATTTTTCTTTTAATAAAGTGTTTATTACAGAGAATGATGTTGATATTTGTTCTGGAAAACTGGAAAATAATTTGTATGTGCTAAGGCCGTTAGCAACAAATGCCCTCTATAACATAAAGATGTTTAAAACTGCAATAACTCAACATAAAAGACCTAAAATTTCTCCAAAGAAAAATATCCAACTTTGGCACCTAAAATTATGACACATCAATCTCAATAGGACTGAGAGGTTGGTGAAGAATGAACTTATAAGCGAGTTAGGAGAAAATTCTTTACCTGTGTGTGAGTCATGCCTTGAAGGAAAGATGACTAAGAGACCTTTTACTGGAAAAGGTCATAGGGCCAAAGAACCTCGAGAGCTAGTACATTTAGACCTCTGTGGTCCGATGAATGTAAAAGCTAAGGGAGGTTATGAATATTTCATCACTTTTACTGATGATTATTCAGGGTACGTTTATTTAATGCAACATAAGTCTGAATCTTTTTAAAATTTCAAAGAATTCAAGGTTGAAGTTGAAAATGCATTAAATAGAATGATTAAATTTTTTTGATCTAATTGAGGTGGAGAGTTTATGGATTTAACATTCCAGAAATATATGATAGATAATGGAATTGTATCCCAACTCTCAGCACTTGGTACACCTCAGCAAAATAGTGTATCAAAAAGGAGAAATCGAACCCTGTTGGACATGGTTCGATCTATGATGAGTTAGACTTCCTTACCTGACTTGTTTTGGGGTTACGTAGTGGAGACTGCAACGTATATCCTGAACTACATTCCCTCCAAGAGTGTTGCTAAAACACCTTTGAAGTTATGGAATGGTCGTAAAGCTAGTTTATTTCATTTCAGAATCTGGGGTTGCCCAGCACATGTGCTTGAAGCTAATCCTAAGAAATTAGAACCATGTTCAAGGTTGTGCTTATTTGTAGGCTACCCCAAAGGAACGAGAGGTGGTTACTTTTTTGATCCTAAATAAAACAAAGTACTTGAATCAACAAATATTACTTTTCTTGAAGAATACCACATAAGGGAGCATAGGTCTAGAAGTAAGATTGTGTTGAATGAGATTTCTAAAGAAACTATTGAATCTTCAATAAGAGTTGTTGAAGAACCTAATACCTCAACAAGAGTTGTTGAAGTAGGTTCATCTAGTAGGTTAAATCCACCTTAAGTGTTGAGGGAACCTCGACGTAGTGGGAGGATTGAGAACCCACCTATTTGCTATATGGGTTTAACTGAAATCCTAACTATGGTAGTTGATGGTGAAGTTGAGGATCCATTGACTTACAAGAAGGTAATGGAGGATATTGATAGAGATGAATGGATCAAAGCCACGGATCTCGAAATGGAGTCTATGTACTTCAATTCCGTATGAGATCTTGTAGATCAACCTGATGGGGTTAAATTTATAGGTTGTAAATGGATCTATAAGAGGAAACGGGGTGTTGATGGGAAGATGCAAACCTTCAAGGCTAGACTGGTGGCAGAGGGTTATACATAAGTTGAGGGAGTTGATTATGAGGAGACTTTCTCGCCTATTGTCATGCTTAAGTCTATCTGGATCCTCCTATCCATTGTCTCATATTATGACTATGAGATTTGGTAAATGGATGTCAAGACTGCATTTCTGAATGGAAATCTTGAGGAGACTATTTATATGGTGCAACCCGAGGAATTCATAACCCAAGGTCAAATGCAAAAGGTTTTCAAGTTTAATCGGTCCATTTATGGACTAAAACAAGCTTCTCGATCTTGGAACATAAGGTTTGATACTGCGATCAAATATTATGGCTTTGATTAAAATGTTGATGAGCCTTGTATATACAAGAAGATCATCAATAATTTAGTAGTTTTTCTAGTGTTGTATGTAGATGATATCCTACTAATTGGGAATGATGTAGTTTTACTGACAACAGTTAAGAACTGGCTAGTGACCCAATTCAAAATGAAATATTTGGGAGAGGCTCAGTTTGTTATAGGTATTCAGATCTTTAGAGATCGAAGAACAAAATGCTAGCATTGTCTCAGGCGTCCTATATTGACAAGATGCTTGTCAAATATTCGATGCAGAACTCCAAGAGAGGCTTTTTGCCTTTCAGGCACGGAGTTACATTATCTAAGGAACAGTGTCCTAAGACACTTCAAGAGGTTGAGGAGATGAGACAGATCCTTTATGTATCTGCTATGAGCAGTTAGATGTATGCGATGTTATGTACTAGACCTGCCATCTACTATGTGGTGAGGATAGTCAGTAGATATCAATCTAATCCAAGATTAGATCACTGAACAACCGTTAAAAACATCCTTAAGTATCTATGGAGAACGAGGGACTACATGCTTGTGTATGGTTCTAAGGATTTAATCTTTACGATATATTTGGACTCTGATTTTCAGACTGATAAGGATTCTAAGAAATCCACATGAGGATTAGTGTTCACTCTTAACGGAGGGGCAATAGTATGGCGAAGCACCAAGCAAGGATGCATCGCTGACTCCACCATGGAGGCTGAGTATGTAGTGGCTTGTGAAGCTACTACGAAAGCCGTTTGGCTTAGGAAATTCTTGACTGATTTGAAGTTGTTCTAGACATGTCAAATCCTATCACACTTTATTGTGATAATAGTGGTGATATGGCTAATTCCTGAGAGCTTAGGAGTCACAAGCGCGGAAAGCATATAGAGCGGAAGTATCATCTCATCCGAGAGATTTTGCATCAAGGGGACGTGGTTGTCATGCAAATAGCTTTGGAGCACAACGTCCCTGATCCGTTTACAAAAGCCCTTATGGCTATGGTATTTGAGGGTCACCTGCAGAGTATAGGTCTATGGATAGGCCATGTCTGGACTAGGGCAAGTGGGAGATATTATACTGGGCGCGTGTTATGCCCTAGTTTATTATTTGTGTACTTTGTATTTTGATTATATTTTACACCCCACTAGCTTTAGGTCAAGTGGGAGATTGTTGAGTTGATGCCCTAAATCTCATAGGGTCCTATAGTTTGTAAACATTGTTGAATAAACTCATATGTATTTAATAAAATATTTGATATTTTATTCATTGTCTATAAAATATATGATATTTTAGTTTCATTAACCACAAACAAATAAACTAACATCCAAGGTTATCTTTGTAACTTAAACATGTATGTAGAGACATACGGATGGATCATGTTTAAGTGATAACCTAAATGGTTTGTAGTAGACAGATAAGGCTGGATACCTTGTCCTGGTGACACTACGAGTATGGCCACTTTATAGGTGTTACATTTGTTGTAAAGTGCTACAAATGATCTGATCCTGATCATTCATGTATAGACATACGAATGGGGATATTTTATACAAAGGAATTTGTATAAGACCGGACCACAAAATGTTATGTCTCATTATATAATGTCGTTCATAATAGAAACTTACATTTCACCAGGATGACCATAGGTAACATGACCTGAATCTTGAGTGAGTTGTGAACTCCTGCCTTTGAAGGCGGTCCTTTGATTTGTATGGGTAAGAGTGACCAGATCACCGACTCAACAAGCCTACCATTTTGGGGATTCATCTGATTGGGGACCTGGGAACACAACTACACAAGATGGAATTCACTCATTCCCCGAGGCAGGGGTTAGTAGATAAATTGCTCCCTTAAAGGGTTGATTCCGGGTCTTAAACAATGTGGCGCCATATCCTCTCCTGGCCAGAGAGGGATTTAGTCATAGTTGGATTATGATTTATTGTTCATTAGAGGGATAAGTGGTACTTAAGGAGTTAGATGTAACTACAGGGACAAAGCGGTAATTTGACCTAGCTATACTTACGAAAAATTTATGAAGGGTCATCGTACTGTTGATTGGTTATATCCAATGGACACAGAAGTATATCTATAGTGCGAATAGTAGAGTGTCCGACAGTTAACAGATGGTGAACAATGTAATTAAAGAGTTTAATTAATTATTCATGTACCGTTGGAGCTTCAAGCTACAGGTCCATAAGGTCCCCTTGGTAGCTCAATTAAATATAGTTGAGAATCAGTTTTTGGATTAATTTGAATTGTTCAAATTAATAAAGGGATTTAATTATATATGATACAATTAAGTTGTTTCAATTATATATGATATGATTGTCATAATGTATTTGATACATTATAGCTTAATGGGAGGAAATAAGTATTTGAATGAGATTCAAATATAATTTTTATGAATTGAATTCATAGTTGTTAACTTTAATATAAATATGATTTATATTAAATGCCATATAAAAGAGAAAAGAAACTATAGTTTATATTGTATGTGATACAATACTAAAACTATAGGTTATATGTTATATTTGATATAACATATAATTTAATATATATATATATATAATACGATAAGTTAGTTATCATATTTATATTTATATTATTTTATTTAAATAATAAGGAAGGGATTTACAACTCCCTTCCTATTATTTTCTCTCACCCCACGTAAGTGGGTGGTGATTAATTTTGGCGAGGAGAATAATAATTTTTTTTTCTTCTTTCATGTTGTGAATTTTGAGGAGCACAACGGGAACACAATACCAATCAAATATAATATTAAAATAAATATAATATAATATAGTAATAGAATGAATAGGATTATTTAAATTAAACATAATATATAAATTAACAAAATAAAATAAATTAACAAAATATAAAATAAGAAATTTCTCTAAGTTTTCCACTTTCTCCAATTTCACTTTGCCCAATGTGTGTGTCTCTTCCATAACCCACCAAATGCCACTATTTATAAGCAATTTGGCAAGTATGAGATGGATTCATGGACACTAATAATGTGTAATATTGAGACACATGGACAACACTTTAGAAAATGAGGGCATGACACATGGCTAATGAACACTAAGTATGAGCATCTAACATCTATTGTCATAATATTTATAATACTCCCCCTTTGATGCCCATTATATATATGAAGCCTTGTTAAAACTTTACTAGGGAAAAACCCAATGGGAAAAAAATCCTAGTGAAGGGAAAAAAGTACATATTTCATCTCCTCATAGAAACATCACTTGAGATCTCTGACTCACCGCATTCCAATTTTATGCACCAGTTTTTCAAAGATGGCAGTAGATAATGCCTTTGTAAATAAGTTTGCCAGGTTATCTTTCGAACAAATTTGTTGTACAGTGATGTCGCCATTTTCTTCAAGATCATGAGTGTAGAAAACCTTTAGTGAAATATGCTTTATTCTATCTCCTTTAATATATCCTCCTTTGATTTGGGATATGCATGCTATGTTGTCTTTGTATAATATTGTAGGAAGATTTTTATTAGAAAACAAACCACATATTTCACGAATGTGTTGAGTCATTGATCTTAGCCATACATATTCTCGACTAGCCACGTGAATTGCAAGAATTTAAGCATGATTTGATGAATTAGCTATTGAAGTTGATGTCCTAAATTTCATGTCTTGTAGTTTGTAAATACAAATTACATATCTAATAAAATGAAAGGTATTTTGTTGACGTTTAGACTGCATTAATTCAACTAATAAACAAAGATCCAATGTTATTTTATGAAACTTAAACATGTATATGGAGACATACGGGTTGATTATGTTTAAGTGATAACCTAAATGGTTTATAGTAGATGGATAAGGCTAGGTACCTTATCTTGGTGAGACTACGAATATGACCCGCTTTGTAGATGTTATAATTGTTGTTGCTACAAATGATTAGATCCTGATCTTGTGGAGACATGCGAGCGGGGTATTCTACAAAAAGAGTTTGTATAAGATCAGACCGCAAAATGAATAATCTCTCTATATAACACCGTTACTGGAAGAGGCTTACATTTCACTAGGATGACCATAGGTAACTTGACTTTAATTCTGAGTGAGTTGTGAACTCTTGTTTATAAGGGCAATCCTTTGATTTGCATGGGTGAGAGTGGCTTTGTTAGTCGACTCAACAAGCCTACCATTTTGGGGATCTGTCCAAGTAGGGAGCCGGGAACACAACTACATAAGATGGAATTCACTCATTCCCGTCTTTAGGGAAAGTACATAAATTGCTCTCTTAGTAGTTGATTATGGGTTTTAAACATTGAGGTCTCAACCTCTCACTAGCTCGAGAGTTGTAAGTTTATAGTTGGACTATAAAATGTTTGTTCATTAGAGGAATCAGTGGTACTTAAAGAGTTAGAGGTAACTACAGAGGTAAAATGATAATTTGACCCAACTTTAGTTATGAGCAATTTGTGAAGGGTTGACTCACAGTTGATTGGTTATATCCATGAACACAAAAATATATCTACAATGCAAAGAGTGCAGTTATCAGTCTTTAGTGAAGTAACCGGTAGTTAATGAAGATTGATTAATGTAATTAAAGAGTTTGATTAATTAATCTCATATCATTGGAGCTTATAATTTGTAGGTCCATAAAGTCTCATTGTTAGCTTACTAAATGATAGATAAGAGGAATGATTTGAATTGTTCAAGTCAATTGATGAAATAGTATATTAATGAGATTAATATGACATGGTTAATTATATATGTGATCTATAATTAAGAGAGAAATATTTGAATAAGATTCAAATATTAAATTCTTATGAATTATATTCATGAAGAATTAATTAATTAATTTTGAGAGGTGAAGGCAAATAAACATATGATATTTATTAATTAACTATATATATTAAATTAGATTTAATATATATGGTTATTTAATTGGTATGTTAATTAATTGAATAAATGTTATTTAATTAATTAGACTTAAGGGTAAATTGGGAAAGACTTGGAAAAGGGGTAAACCCTTCTCCATATAAATATCTCTTATGGCCAATTAAGGGGATGAAATTTCATTGTGAAAAATTCTAGCCTCCATCTAATTTCCTCTCAAATTTTATTCTCTCAACCATTCTCTATTATTCTTCCTCCTCCAAGGTGATAGAGACCACTCTTCTACCCTTGGATTCCTAGAGAATAACAAGGTTATTCATAGGATGGTGTCCTTGATCGTGAAGAGATGTTCGTGATCAAAATAAGAGGATTTATAGAGAAGTTTGGGATTCAACAAAGTTTTATTGCTTTATCCCTTTGTTTCTTCTTTTAAAGCATGCTTCCTATAATATTTATCAATTATTTTTTTCGTTGTTGTTTTTGTTTCCTTAAAAACTGAAAAACAAAATGCAATGCGGTCTCACACTTCCACAAGAATTCGATTCCCTTCAATAACCGTTATGGTCTGTTTCACTAACCGTCACGATACAACAGTTTCTCCATATGTGAATAGAAACCTGTTTGAGATCTAGCTTTGTGTGGATCAGATAAATATCCATAATCTGCATAACCAACTAGATCAAAATTTGATTTATTTGAATAAAACAAACCCATATCAATCGTTCCTCAGAGATAACGGAATATATGCTTAATTCCGTTCCAATGTCTTTTTGTTGGAGAAGAACTATTTCTTGCTAATAAATTTACTGAAAATGCAATATATGATCTTGTATTACTAGTAAGATACATAAGTGCACTAATTGCACTAAGATATGGTACTTTAAGACCAAAAATTTCTTCATTATCATCTTGAGGTCGAAATATATCTTTCCTCACATTTAATGAACGAACTTCCATTGGAAAGTTCAATGGATGTGCTTTGTTCATATAAAATATTTTCAAAATTTTTCCTGTATAAGTTGATTGATGAACAAATATCTCATCTGCTAAATGCTCAATTTGTAAACCAAGGCAAAATTTTGTTTTTCCGAGATCTTTAGTCCGAAGTTATTTCTTAAGATATTCTATTGCCTTTGAAAGCTTTTCAGAAGTTCCAATTATATTTAAATCATCGATATATATAATTATAATAACAAATACTATTTGTGATTGCTTTATAGAGACACATGGATATATTGGATTATTATGATATTCTTCTTTTAACAAATGTCCACTCAGGTGACTGTACCAAATCTGTCTTGATTGTTTCAATTCATATTGTAACTTTATTGAATACAATTCCCGGGAATTTGATTTATATGTTTCAGGTACCTTAAATCTTTATGGGATTCTCATATAAATGTCATTATTAAAGATCCATATAAATATGTTGTGACTACATTCACAAGATGCATGTCCAGATTTTCATACACAGTCAGAACAATTAAATATCTTAGTGTAATTGCATCTACCACTGAAGAATACGTCTCCTCATAATCAATACTAGATCTTTGTGAGAAACATTATGTAACTAGTCTTGCTTTATATCTTGTGACCACATTATTTTCATTCCTTTTTCTCACAAATACCCATTTCTATCCCATAGATTTGACACCTTCTGGTATTCAGATTACTGGTCCAAAAACTTGACGTTTTGAAAGTGAGTTTAATTCCGCCTCGATTGCTTCTTTCCACTAACGCCAATCTTTTCTATGTCGATATTCTTCAATAATTTTTGTTTAGAATCCTCATTTTTAGATATAATATCAAGACCAACATTATATACAAATTTTTTTTCAATAATTGCATAAGTTCGGTTCAATCTTTTTCTTGTCATGACATAGTTTATTGAAATCTCATTCTTATCTTTAGGTATTTCACCTTCTTCACTAGTCATGTCAAGGATTTTTTTCATTCGTATTTACATCCTCAACCAAGTCTTTTTTACTATTAATTATTTTTCCTTTTCGAGGATCTTTAGTTTTTGAATCCACTGGTCTACCACACTTTTGGAGTGTTCTAGACTCATCAGTGACAACTTGCTGTGTTGAAATATCAATTTTCGGTGGAACATTTGCAGCTAGTATATGTGATTTAGTTACTTTTATTGCATCCACAAATGCATCTAGTAACTGATTTGCTATATTTTGCAAATGAATTATCTTCTGAACTTCAAATTCACATTGATTTGTACGGGGATCTAAATGAGGCAATAACTATGCATTCCGTGTAATTTATGTTTCCAACTTCTAAATTCCTCCTCCTATTGTTGGAAAATTTGTCTCGTTAAAATGACAATAAAAAAATCATGCAGTAAATACGTCACCCATCAGAGGTTCAAGATATTTGATAATTGATAGGGAATCATATCTAATATATATTCTTAACCTCCTTTGATGACACATCTTAATGTGTTGGTGAAGCAATTAGAACATATACTACACATCAAAAACTTATCATATGGGAAATATTTGACTCATGGTCATAATCTAATTGTAATGACGAGTACTTATGATAAGCTACTAGCCTAACGCATACAAGTGACGTTACATGCGAAATAACATGTCCCCATACAAATGTAGGAAGCTTAGCTCTCATAAGCAATGGTCTAGCAATTAACTTGAATAATTATGCTAAACTATTTTGTGTAGGAACATGAGTTATAGGATGTTCAACACTTATCCTAATTAACATACAATAATTATCAAAAGTTTGAGATGTAAATTCACCAGTATTATCAAGACGAATGGTCTTAATTGTATAATCAGGAAATTGTGCTCTTAACTTAATTATTTGAGTAAGTAATCTTGCAAATGCAAGATTTCTACTTGATAATAAGCACAAATGTGACCATCTATTAGATGTGTTTATTAATACCATAAAGTATCTAAATGGTCTACTTGGTGGGTTAATAGGTCCACATATACCACCATGAATTCGTTCTAAA
Organism: Benincasa hispida; assembly: GCF_009727055.1. Lineage (NCBI taxonomy): Eukaryota > Viridiplantae > Streptophyta > Magnoliopsida > Cucurbitales > Cucurbitaceae > Benincasa > Benincasa hispida. Next base: position 20,551,456 of record NC_052352.1, on the reverse strand, counting down.
AATGTAGGTGATACAATCCACACTTTAGCTGGTGATGGTCTAATGAGTAGTTTGCTTTGAGAGCATGCATCACATGATAATTCATTATATTGAAGAATCTTCTAGTTCTTCAATGGATGTCCATTTGAATTCTCAATAATTCTTCTCATTATTATAGACCATGGATGACCTAATTTGTCATGCCAAATTGTAAATATGTCTGGATTCATGAACTTCAGGTTCGTTGTTGCACATATTTCAATTACTCGTATATGAGTATAATATAATACATAAGATAAAGCAAGCAATTCTTTCAGTATAAGTTTTTATAAAAGACAATAGATATGATATAAAGATACTCCATATTATTCTTTCTATCAGTCTCAATATGATAACCATTGCAATGCATATCTTTAAAACTAAGTAGATTTCTCTTTGATTGCATTGTCAATTGTAAATTTTGCAGAACCTGATATTGTATTGACTTTTGCTTCCAGCATTGTTAGTTTTGAAAAATATTTTTTTATTTATAAGTATTGTATGTGTACTTGCACTATCTACCAGACTTAGATCTTCTTTACTCATTTTTTAGTCCCCCAACATATGAAAATGATCCATGTTTCTTCATTAAAAGAAAATAATTACGATAAAACAACATTTAGAATATACAAAGGTTAACATCTACTAAGAGGAAAAAAAACATGGAGATGAAAAAAAAAATTAAATCTAAATATTTTCAAAGTCAAAGGAAACACTTGATGTTCCATCAATTCTGTCGATTTTCTCTTTAGGAGATTCAAAGAAGCCCGCCACATCTAACTTTGTCATATGGGATGGGTAAAATATGTCACTATCTTGGTATGCAAAATTTGCTTCCATATTTTTCTTTTTTTCCCAGGGAGGCTTAATAGAGATCAACTAAGTGTTTTGACGTACGACAGATACGTAACCAATGCCCAGCCATTCTTCATTGGAAGCATTTATTTTCAATACCTTTTGAACTCTTATCTTGTGGAGTTTTGAAATTTGAATGATTAGAATGACCACCACAAAAATAATAATTATTTCTTCTTTTGTCACGATCACGACCACGACCTCAACCACGATTATTATTAAAATTCATAGCATTCACTTCAAATAATGTTATTGTTCCAGTTGGTCGAGATTCATGATTTTTCATCACGATTATTAAAATTTATAACATTCACTTCAAGGAATTTTGTTGCTCTAGTTGGCTGATATTCATATTTTTTTTTAATCAATAACTCGTTATTTCATTCAACCACGGGAAGACATCAACTGAATGCATAATACTTTTAAAATATTTCCCTTGATATTACTATTGCAGGATCATATTTAAAATGTAGAAAAATATTTTCTCTAACATATTAATTAAAAATTTTGGAGCCTTAAGTGCATCCGTTATCGATGAGCTTTAGGAAGAAAAATTGTTTTCTGATGATCACATTTTTATGACATCTAGGCGTATTTTGGCATCAAGTACTAATGATAAATAATTATTACCATTAATATCAAACTACAAATTCTAATTTTATAATATTTTTCATAGTAATACTATTACAAAATATTATATTTATATTAGAAATTTAATGTATATCAAATATGTAAAATAACATTTAATTTATTAATTATAACTACGAGAGAAAAATCGACATACCTTTAGGGCCTACCTTCAGCGAGGGAAATTAAAAAAGCTCGTGTTGATAATGTGTTATGAACTTGAGAAGCACAACGGGAACATGGATACCAATAAAATATAATATTAAAATAAATGTAAAATAATATAAAAATAAAATAATAAATATTAAAATAAATTAAACATAATATATAAATAAATAAAATAAAATAAATTAACAAAATATAAAATGAGAAATTTCTCTAAGTTCTCCACTTTCTCTAATTTTCGTAGACTTTGGCCAATGTGTGTCTTTTAAAATCTACTAAATGCCACTATTTATAGACAATTTGACAAGTAGGGGGTGAATTACATGGACACTATAATGTTGAGCTACATGGACAACACTTTGGGGAATGAGAGCATGACACATGGTCAATGGACACTATGCATGAACATCTAATGGACATCTATTATCATAATATTTATAATAAATTTTATATTTAATAATGTTTGGACAATATTAACTTATACTCCTAAACTTTGGGTTATATCAATTAAAATCTTGAGCTAATAATTTATCAATTTAAACTTTAAATTTTTGTAAATATATCAATTTACGCCCTTCATATTTCGTTCAACCAATATCACGTGGAACTTATAATTTGAGTAAAATAAACTCTTAAATTTGTATAAGCGAACCAATTTAAACTCTTCATTATGATTACCTTTGAAAATCATAGATGCATTAATTCCAAAATGTGTGTAGAATTCTTCAAATGTTAGTTTAACAAAATGAACAATTAATGCATGTACGACTTTCAATGAATCAATTTACTCTTGAAAATTTTATCTAAGAATCTAAAATGGTACATTTATGAAAGTTTAGGGGTTTAATTAATAAAATTATAAGTTTCACACGAGTTTTTTTTCAAATGAAATGTAATGAAAAGCGTAAATTGATATATCAATAAAAATTCAAGATTTAAATTGATACAATTATTAGTTTAGGGTTTAAATCGAAACAACTTCTAAAGTTTAGGAGTATAAATTGACAAATTTAGTTCCTAAGATTTAAAGAAAGTTAGAGTTTAGTTCTTATAATTTTAAAAAGTTAGAATTTTTAATAATCCCTATTGTCTGACCATGTTATAGGGATTATGAAAAAAAAAAGTTATAAAACTATTGAGACTAAATTCTAATTATAAACACTTCGGACTAAATTCCTAAATTTGGACTTTCTCTAAATCGTAGGTATTAAATTTGTAATTTAATCACGTTTTTTTCAATATATATATATATATATTTTCTCAAATAGTGAAGCCGTGGGTTGGCGTGGGCACCACCGAAGGGTAGAAATAAAGTTGGAAGTGGAAGTGTGTTTAGTCAAATAGAATGGACCAACTTTTCGGCAACATTAAATCACTTTGTCAGTAAATGGAACCCACTACACTACAATTTTATTTATGTATTTATTATTATTACCCTTCAAACATTTAATTCCAACCTATCACCAAAAGAATTATATTTCCTCAATTAATTTACAATTAATTTAGTACCCAAAAAAAAAAAAAATTTAATGTTGACATTTTCACTTGCAATTCAATTCCAAATTTAAAAAAATTATAAATTTTAATCGATAAGTTCTTGTTTGGTAATCATTTTATTATTTATTTTTATTTTTGAAAATTAAGCCTACGGACACTACTTCCACCTACAAGTTTTTTCTTTTGTTCTCTATTTTTCACTAATGGTTTAAAAAACCAAACCAAAATTTGAGAACTAAGAAGTTTTTGTTTTTAGAATTTGGCTAAGAATTCAACCATTGTACTTAAAAAAGATGCAAATCATTATAAGAAATATGGATGAAATAGGCTTATTTTCAAAAAAAATAAAAAATAAAAAACCAAATGGTTACCAAAAGGAGACTAACTTTTATGTTTGTGTATATTTGGTCTTGAATATTTAAAAAGTATCCAATAAATTTCTAAGCTCTCGTCTGAGAATCATTTTGTGTTTTTGTTTTTATTTTTGAAAATTAAGCCTGTCGCTACTTCCACCTCCAAATTTCTTCTTTCTTTTCACCAAAGGTTTAAAAAATCAAGTCAAATTTTGAGAACTAAAAAAAGTAGACTCAAAAAATTATTTTTGTGTTTGGATGGCAAAGAATCCAGCCTTTGTATTTAAGAAAGATGCAAATCATTGTAAGAAATGTGGATGAAGTAAGCTTAATTTTCAAAATCAAAAACTAAAAACCAAATGATTATCAAACAGGGTCTAAACATTAATGTTATGAAATTTGTTGAGGATCCCACATTAAAAAAATCTAGGGACCCTAACTTTTTATAAGATAAATGGGCTACTCCTCTCATTGTCAATTGATTTTAATGAAGGAATCAAATTCCTTGTAGAAGCACATGAATGCTGTGCAATTTGAATTTGAAATTCAATTTGAAAAAAATGAAATGCAGAGAATCAGGCATGTTGGAAAATATAGGATAAACATGACCTAAGCATGCTTTCTACTGAGATTTTGAAGAAGAGAGAACTCACCCTTGATGAACTCGTAAATCCTCTTTACTGATCACAAATAGAAGTACCTCTCTACATGAACTCCTTCCACGAACCAAAAAAACATTAACAAGGTGAATAGGACACAACCAACAAATGATCTTCCTCATTATTCTCTGGAACAAGGAATTGGATGTGTGGGCTCCAAAATCTTTTTGGTTTTTGGCAGAGAAGGGAATGAGTATTGAGAAGATGAGAGAATTAGAGAGTTTTTTCTTCTTCTTCACGTCCTGTGTTCAAAACTACTACTCCTCGTCTGTCTTTTCAATACATATCTCAAAAAGTAGTAGGAGGGGATCATAGTTACTCTAACTCCCATCTACGTGAAGAATAACTCCCTTGTAGTGGGGAGTTATTAATTTTAAATATAATAATTATACTATGTCATAATCTAACAAACTTTATAATATAATTGATTAAATAACTAACTTAATTAATCAATCATATTATATGTTTTTTAATCATATTAAAAAGACACATCTCTCTTGTAACCTATAGTTTCAATATGAACCAAATTCACATTAAATTTTAACCTATAGTATTCATATAAATCTTATTTATATAAATAGTAAGTCAATCTCATTCAAATATTTATCTCTCGCATATTATATAGTTTTAATTATAAATCATATTTATAATTAATTATATATTATAATATATCAATTTATATTATACTTTATATTATATGAATTAATAACTTAAATAATTTGAAAAATTCAAATTATTTCAAAAACTAATTTTCCTTGTTTTTATCTTAGTGAGCTAACAAGAGATCTTATGAACCTACAGACTAGAAGCTCCAATGATACGAAATTACTCAATTAAATTCTTTAATTAGATTAATTAACATTCTTAACTGCAGGTCACTCTATTAAAGACCGAAAACTGCACTCTTGGCACTGTAGATATATTTTTATGTCCATGGATTTAACTAATTAACCGTAAGTTGACCATTCACAAATTACTCCTAAGTACAGTTGGGTAAAATTACCATTTTACCCCCGCAGTTATATTTAACTCCTTAAGTACCACTAATCCCTCTAATGAGCAAACAGTCTATAGTCCAACTATAAACTAACCCCTCTTGAGCCAATAGAGGGTGAGGCCTCATTGTTCAAGACCTGAAGTTAGCTATTAAGAGAGAAACTTTCCCTATAGGAATGAGTGAATTCCATCTTATGTAGTTGTGTTCTCAGCTCCCTATTCGGACAAGCTCCCAAAATGGTAGGCTTATTGAGTCGATTAAATTGGCCATTCTAACCCATACAAATCAAGGGATTTCTTTCATAGACAAGAGTTCACAACTCACTCAAGATTAAGGTCAAGTCACCTATGGTCATCCTAGTGAAATATTAGTCTCTTTAAGTAACGATGTTATAAAGAGAAACAAATCATTTCGCAATCCGGTCTTGTATAAATTCTTTATACAGGATACTCTCACTCACATGTCTTCACATGAACGATATGGGTTATATTGTCTATAATGCTTACAACTCATGTAATAGTTACAAACTGAGTCGTGTCCGCAGTATCACTAAGATAAGACTCCCAATCTTATCCATCTACTACAGATCTTTTAGGTCATTACTTGACCATGATCCACTTATATTTCTACCACATACTGTTCAAATTACATTAAACAACCTTGGATCTTAGTTTATTGGATTGAATTAATGCAATCTAAATGTCAAATAAAATATTTCTTATTTTATTAAATAAATAATTTATATTTACAAATTACAAACTACAAGATTTACGAGATTTAGGACATTAAATCCAACAATCTCCTACTAGTCCTAAAACGAGTGGGATGTACAATACAACATATAATATAAAGGACAATACAATAAACTATGGCATATCTATACCCTATAATACTTCCACTTCCCCTAGTCAAGTATCCCGTATACCCAGATTCTCTAAGTGACGCTACAAAAATTTAGCTATGGGAGTCTTCATAAGTGGATCAACAATATTGTGCTCCGGATTGATCTTTTTAACGACCACATCTCCCTGTTGCACACTCTCCCTAATGAGATGATACTTGCGCTTGATGTACTTTTTTCGTTTGTGGCTTCAAGGCTTCTTGGAGTTTGCCATAAGACCACAATTATCACAATAAAGGATGATGACAAGTGACATATTTGAAACAACTTTCAAATCTATAAAAAACTTCCCAAGCTAGACAACTTCTTTAGCAGCTTTGCAAGCAACTACATACTCTGCCTCCATGGTAGAGTCAGTAATACAACCTTGCTTGATGCTACGCCATACTATAACCCCTTCATTAAGAATGAACGTTGATCCTAATGTGGATTTCCTAGAATCCTTATCAGTCTGAAAATCAGAGTCAATATATCCTATAAAGATCAAATCCTTAGTATCATATACGAGCATCATTCTCCTAAGATACTTGAGAATGGTTTTAACCATCGTTTAATGATCAAATCCTGGTTAGGTTGATATCTACTGACTATTCCCACTGCTTAGCAAATGTCCAGTCTAGTACACAACATGGCATATATTAGACTACTCACTGTAGATGTGTAGGAAATCTGTCTATTTCTTCAATCTCTTGAGGTGTCTTAGGACATTGTTCCTTAGACAAGATAATTCCATGCCTGAAAGTTAATAAACCTTTATTGGAATTCTGCATCGAATATCTGACAAGCATTATCAATATACTATGCTTGAAACAAGGCCAGTGTTTTGTTCTTACGATCTCTAATGAGTTGGATCCCTAGAATAAATTGTGCTTCACCCAAATTTTTCATTTGGAATTGTGCAGCTAGTCATTCCTCAATATTAGTCAGTAAACCTACATTATTCCCAATGAGTAGGATGTCATCCATATATAACAATATGAAAGTTACTAAAATGTTGGTGATCTTCTAATAAACACAAGGTTCATCAACATTCTGATCAAAGCCATAAGATTTGACTACAATATCAAATCTTATATTCCAAGATTGAGATGTCTATTTCAATACATAAATGAATTGATTGAGCTTGCAAACCTTTTGCTCTTGACCTTGTTCAATGAAATCCTTCTAGTTGAGACATGTAGATAATCTCATCAAGATTAGCATTTAAAAAGGTAGTCTTGACGCCCATCTATCATATTTCATAATCATAAGATGTGGAAATGGACAAGAGACAGATATATTTAAGCATAGTAATAAGTGAGAAAGTTTCTTCATAGTCCACTCCCTCAACCTGGGTATAACCCTTTACCACTAATCTAGCCTTAAAGGTTTCCACCTTTCCATCTACATCTCTGTTTCTCTTATAGATCCACTTGCAACCTATAGGTTTAACCCTATCAAGTTGATCTACAAGGTCCCAGACAGAATTGAAGTACATAAACTCCATTTCTAGATTCATGGCTTTAATCCATTCATCTTTGTCCACATCAACCATTGCCTACTTGTAGGTTAATGGATCCCGTCATTATCTGGTATGACGACTTGAGTTTTTATTAAATCCAAATAGCGAGTAGGTTGGGTTATAATCCTCCCACTACGTCGAAGCTCCCTCAACTTTTGAGAAGGATGTGCTTGACTAGATGAAGCAACATCAACAACTTTTATTGAAGTGCTTGCTTCTTCAACAATTCTTATTGAAGTTTCAGTAGTTTCGTTAGAAAGCACATTTAATACGATTTTTCTTCTTGGTTTATGCTCTCTAATGTGGTCTTCCTCCAGGAAAGTTGAATTTTTCGATACAAATACTTTATTCTCTTTTGGATCATAAAAGAGATCACCTCTCGTTTCTTTGAAATAGCCTACAAGGAGACAGAATTTCGAATGTGGTTCCAATTTCTTTAGGTTGGCCACTAGCACATGTGCTGGACACCCTGAATCTTGAGATGTTGTAAACTACTTTTTACGACTACTCCATAATTCAAAAGGTGTTTTAAAAACACTTTTCAATGGAACTTTGTTCAAAATATAAGCTACAGTCTCCACTGCATTACCCTTGAACGAGTTAGGTAAAGAAGCATAATTCATCATTGACCAAACCAAGTCTAATAGGGTTCTGTTTTTTCTTTCTGATACATCATTTTGTTGAGGTGTACCAGGAGTTGAGAGTTAAGATGCACTACTATAAAAATTTTATTATTTGACGCTTGGAACTTTTGAGTACTTGACATTTTTATTAAAAAAATGTCAAGTAACATATACATTTGATGAAAAACGTCAAGAATAATGAAAAACAGTGGAGGTTGGCGGAAATTTTTGGATTTTTTTCATTTCGTTTTTACTTGACGTTTTATAAATGTCAAGTAATTTGTGGTTTAATTTTTGTAGGTTTTCATATATTAAAGAGATGAAAAATTGGGGGAGGCGCCCCTAATTGGCAACACGCCTCTTCTTTACATTTTCATCTCTCTCCCTCCTTTGGCAATCCTTTCCCACGCCTACCTCTTCACGATTCATACGTTCTATAGATCTGTCAAAGAAGACATGAAGAAGCACCCAATCGCCAGCAGTAGATCTTCACGATTTCCATGCCTCTTCTCTTCTAAACCTACCAGCAATTTGCTTTGCCATCAGTCGAAGAAGCACCAAATTGTAGATCTGTCAACGTTAAGTTGTGGGAGGTCGACGCCGTCTCGACTACTAGCCGTGAGGTGAGTTTTCTACCATCTCTCTCTTTTCCAACCTATCTCTATCCCTCTCTCTCTTATATGCAAAATCTTTTAGTTTTTCGTTGTCGGTACAATCCTATTTCAAAGCAAGGAAATTGGCAATAGTAATAAGGAGCGCAACGTCGAACATGATGGAAGGATTGTCATTGAAGCTGAAGGAGTTTTTGCTTTCGTCGAGTTCTGAAACACATCCAAAAAGTGTGTTTTTGGGGCTTAGAATTTAGTTAGTTTTATTTTTAATTTGAGATCTTTGATGCTTTTATTGTTTGATTGTAGGAAATCGAGCAATCGAATGAGAACAAACAATTTTAGAAGATTAATGACCAAAATACCCCTAAGAAGGTCAAAGTTTTGACCTAGGATAATGATCAAAGGAGAAAAAGGAAAGAAAATGTGAAAATCAGAGGTAGGACAATGTTGAACAAGCATTGCAACTCTGCCCCGTGATGCTGCAAGGCAGAGAGCTCATGGAAACAGAGCAGCGTCGCAATGCTACATGCAGCGTTGCAACGCTACGAGTAGAATGCGCTCAATTATCGTCAGCATTGCAACGCTGCGACTGCTGCCTATATAAGAAATTTATGGCCAAATTAGAGGACGAGAGTCAATTTCTTTCCTCTTTTATTTTCTATATAAGAAATTCATTAGGTTGCGATTCCGAATTAGAGGACGAGAGTCAAGAACACGACTTGCAATTTCTTCCCTCTTTTATTTTCTGTCCTTTATGTTTGGAAACCTCATGAATGGTCTATGTTTGTGTTGTAACCATGAGTGACTGATTTGTATTTTTAGGGTGTTGATCTAGTTTTATGGATTGCGAAAATTGATTTAGTTATTTCTTGGATTGAATTTATGCATAATTATTTTAGCATGTTTGTTCTTAATGCTTTTGATTAACTGATCACTAATTGAATGGTTTTTACTTATGTCTGTCTCGAGAGAGAAGATGTTGAGTTGGATCTAGTATGTTAAACTGTTAATCGAGTATGAACGAGAGTGATAGGAGATTAATAGAGATTGTTGGCGGAGGAACTTAATAGAGATTAAGCGATAGAAGATATTCGGGTCGATGGTTAGTCATTAGAAAGGGTTGAGCTCGAGAGAGGTTACCTAGATAAAAGATTTCTAGGTCTATAATTTGCATGAAATCAATCTACGATCAAAATAATTAATTTGGTTAATCCATTTAACGAAATCATACCCTAGAACGTGTCTTTATCTAGTTTCGCCCCAGTTTTATCTTTTCTTGCTTTTTAGGATTAGATTAGATTAATTTTCCTCTCAGTTCGGTCCCCTAAATAAAATTAGAAGAATCTCTGAATAGCTAAAAGAGTCAAACCAATTCCTCAGAGGATTATACTCGATCTCTTGACCGTTTTACTATATTATAATTTGACGCATGTGCTTACGCTACCATCAAGTTCTCACATGCTCTAATGCCTAATCTCAACAGCACCATTAAAGATTTCTTCGAGGCTTGTCTTCTTCTTTTCGCGCTTCCTTATGAGATCTGTCTTGTTGAACTCTTTGTATGTCCCTTTCTCTCTTGAAAGAATTCGTGTTCTGATATGCTTCCGAGTTCCATTTTAAACTTACGGATTTTGGGGCATGAGATATGGGGATGACGATTGAATATGAAGATTCCACGACTCTTTTACCATCTGGATATGAGATATTGATGTCCCTTCTTTAGTGATTGTGTAAATCTGTACATCTTAAGTGTTTTGGTTTTGTGTTTATTCTGATTATGCAAATCGTTGAAGTTAGATAAGGCACATCATATTTACTGGGATTTCTTATGATTTTATTTTGATTTTTGGCTAACCATGACATTTGGTTTGTTTATTGTTCTATTTGAACATGATTGGTAGAACAATCATGCTTTTCAGAAGCAAAATTTAATATGTTTGTTTGTTTGTTTTAGCCTTTAGATAAAGTGTTCCATCCATTTTTGTTTTGTTTCTTAATTTTGTTTTTGAATTCTGTAGGGAATAAGTTATGCAAAACTTGCAAAATACTAAATGACATTGAACTAAAAGTTAATTTGATTTGTTAACTCTTTGTGGGGTTTTATTACAGATTCAAGTTTTGAGCCTCCACTAGTATATTCTATCCTTAGGAGTTAATTATAGATATCTTGTTGTTGGGCTAATATCAATTTCTAACATTTGCATTCCTAAGAGTTTTAATAAAAAATTTCTACCCTGTCACTCTATCAACTTCAATTCCACTTACTTCATGGAAGAACCCAAGTGTGATTCACAGGTATAGGTACTAACTAACTAATTAAGACTAAATCAAATCATTTTCCTAGAACAACAACTAGGATACAATCATCACTTTTATGTATATTTTGTTTTTCTCTTAGTGCATGTGTATTTGCTTAGAACAATAGCAATTTTTTGTTGTTTAGAATTTTGGAAAGAGGATCACTGATATTTTGATGTGGATTAAGCTTGGATATTTTGAGGTGGATTAGTGCTAAGTTTTAGTTTGAGTTGAGCTTCACATTTACAGATGTATGGATCAACTTGTAGCCATATTCGATATTTTGATTTCAAAAGAATGATTTAGTTTCAGGATCAAATGTGATTTTTTTTTATTTGTATTTAGTGTTAGGTTTGTGAATCATGTTACCATTTGCTTTTTCCTTAAGTTCCTAGGATTTTGTAGGTTGTAGTGCTTAACTTTAGTAATTTTTAAATTATTTCAGTCTTTATGTTGAGATTTTTAATATTTATTTCAATGTATGTAGGTGTTAAAAGCAACAAGTTCAAGGTGAGCTACACTACTTCATGTGGGATTAAGTGAGCTAGATTGTTCATGTATGGACTTTGTTATGAATTTTGTAAATATTTTATGTTGTAAGTATATATATATATGATGACAACTATGTTCAAGGATATATATGCACTTTTGTTAGCTAGGTTGGTGGAAGGTTTCGAATGATTGAACAAGTTCAAAGAGTTCAATATATCCGTTGTTTGTAATTTCTATATCATTGTTGGACTTCAAAACAGGAAATTGTACAGATAATTTTTAATAGTAATTTTTTTTTTTAAAAAAAAAGCTTGACAAGAAAAACGTGTCAAGTATTCCTTAAGTTGTCAGCTTTTGAGTGTCAAGAAGAAATTACATTTAACAAGTAAAAACTGTCAAGTAATGAAAAACTTGATCCATAATAAATGTCAAGAATTTATAGACACTTAAAATAAGTTAAGAGATCCCATATACTCGACAGTTATAACGTATCAAGTAAATTATAGCTTAATTCTTTTAGGTAGTCAAAAAATTTCTCTTATTCTTGACAATAGATTACTTGACGTTTTTAAAACGTCAAGTAATACTTATACTTGACTACGAAAAAACGTCAAGTTATACAGCTTTTGTAGTAGTGATGTGATCCCATGTTCTATCAAATAGTTTTGGAATACTATATTTAAATATACTCTCCACCTCAATCTGGATCAAAGTGTTTTTATCTTTTTATCTAATAAATTCTCAACTTCAGCCTTGTACGCCTTGAACTTTTCAAGTGTATCAGACTTGTGTTACATTATGTAAACGTACCCATATCTAGAATAATCATCTGTAAAAAAGGGCGGAATATTCATATTCTTCTCTTGTCTTAACATTCATCGGACCACAAAAGTCTGAATGTATAAGTTCTAAGAGTTCTTTGGCTTTATAACCTTTTCCGGTGAAAGGTCGATTTGTCATTTTTCCTTCTAGATAAGATTCACATACAGGTCCACTCTTGACCAACCTCTCGATCCTATTGAGATTTATGTGGCATAGTCTTTGATGCCAAAGATGGGTATTTTCTTTTGGAGAAATTTGTAGCTGTTTATTCTGTGCAGTTGCAGTATTGAACATATGGAGCATTTTTATGCTAACGGTCGTAGCACATATAAGTTATTTTCGTTTATTGCTGAACATATATCAATACCATTTTTCGAGATAAATGCTTTATCACGAATAAAAGATATATTATATGAATATTCCAATAAAAAAGATAAAGAAATTAAATTCCTCTTAAAATTAGGAACAAAATAAATATTGTAACAATATAAATTTTGAAATAAAAAACAACTTCAAGCTCCCTACTCAACCACTAAGATGACCAGCCCTGTCTGATAGCTATAAAAAAGAGCTAGTTTTATGTCCTTAACTCTACCATATCTATATAATTCTTATGCATAAAATGTTTGTTGTATAGGTAAATTCATCCCAATGGCCAAATGAGTCACTTAAGAGAAAAATGAGACAAATTGATGTTAAAATGGAGCTTAGAATCAACAAAATTGAAGAAGTCACAAAAATTACCAAAAAATCACTCAATAGAGCACATCTGGCAATGCAGGCAGCGCCAGGACCCTCACTTAACATTGGCGTGTGGCGATTGAAGGTAGTAGGCGAGGAAATAGGGCAGCGACGCAACGTTACCCTTGACGTCGCAATGCTAGTAGATTGATAGAGTTCCAACGAAAGAGTGTGTGTGCCTCACTGCAACCAAGCGTCACATTAGAGTTGCAATGCTCATCCAACACTCGAGGTCTTGAAATTGATAAGAGCGTTGCAACACTATTCTTAACGTTGCAATGCTACACCTGTGATATAAAAGCAAAATTTTAGTCATTTTACGTGGGAAATGAGAACACAACTTGATTTTCTCTCAATTTTCTTAGCTTTTTGCACTTTTTCTTTCATTCTTTTCTTACCTTTGATGCATCCATAAAACCAGCACTTTTTGGTGAATCATCATCGGGAAAGCCATCTAGATCTCAATCGTTGAGAAGACTCCGCAATCCCACCGACCCCTAAGAAATGCATGGGAAAGAGGGTCGGATTAACCCCGAAAAAAGCGTATTTTCACACTTTCGATTGATCAAATCTGGGAGGAGATGCTACATTAAGGTAAGTAAATCTAATTTAGTTTAGGTAGATTCTTAATTTTTTTGGTATGAGGCTGAATCTTTTATAATTTCTCATGTAGTTTCTTGATTTTTGTAATAAATTATTGCTGAAATTGATTCTTGAATGTGAAATAACTTCTATGCATTGGATTTAAGAATTTTTTGCCAGCTTTCTTTTATTGAATGAATGCTAGAAATAATAGCATGTCTATGTGCTTAATTTCTTAGGACAACCACAACTAAAAAGTGCAAATGTGTGAATTTAGGTTATTCGGATTAATCTTGTTCATAATTATGCATGCTTAGTAATTCAAGAACAATTGGGCTAGTAACCTAGGTTTTTCGATCTATTAATCCAATCTTAGTCAAGAACTGCTATCTCTTAATGCAAATGAACAATTAATTAGGTCGCTACGGATTCTTATTAATTGAGTCATTTAGGTTTGATTAATTGTTTAATCCATAAATTAGGGCTATGCATTCCTATGCTTTTAGGGTGTATGGATTAAGTGAATAACTAGCAAGAATCTTAATTTTGTTAAATGCCTATGATTACTAAGAAAAATTAAGAGGAAACTTAACTAAACTAGATCAATTAATAAAAATTGAGTTTTCATTTTTCAATCTCTCATTTACTTTTTTTTTTTGCAAAATTTTATCAATTTCTTTACAATCACCCCTCCCCCCCCCAATAGAGTTTGTTAATTGTTTTAGGGCTAGTCGATAATTCTCCGTGGACTCGACCCGCACTTACTGCTTATGCTACCTTTTAGTGTAAGTTGTAGAAATGGAAAAAATACAAATATTATTTTTTTAGGCTAGGGTTTAAAAGAACGACGTTAAATCCTTCCTAACAAAATTGGTGCCATTACTGAGAAATCTTGGCAATTGTTTAGGCGATTTTGAATTCAAATTTGTGTGTCTGCATCTCTTGTTGTTTTTAACTCGTTCTTTTCGAGGTCTTAGAATTCAATATTTTGCAAGAAATAAATAAGAGAAGGACAAAGATTTCAACAAGAGTGGTGAAGGAGACAAGGAGAAAGTGAGCTTCAATGAATTAGTTTGAGGAGAAGGAATAGTAAAAATAAGAGGAATAAGAGAGTTAAAATTTAGAAGAGAAAAAGAGAGATGGGAGAAGAAGCAAGAGAAAAGACCCTAAGGGAGTTAATTGAACAAGATTTAACCCAACAACCTCTTTGCATAGTTTATATGGAGACTACAGCCCTTTTTGAACTAAAATTAGGGCTAATCCATTTACTATGTATCTTCTAAGGCAACCCTGGTGAAGATCATCTCAAGCATATTAAGGATGTCCACCTAGTACACGATGGGATGCGTCCTCACAGAGTCACCCAAGAGCAACTAAATCTTAAAGCCTTTCCCTTTCTTTAAAGGATGTGGCTAAGGATTGGTTGTACTACTTGCCCGCCGGTTCAATAACCACTTGGAATGGTCTTAAAAAGAAGTTTATGGAGAAGTTCTTCCTGGCTTCTAGAGCCCACTCGATTGGGAAAGATATTTATCGAAATACGCAAATTGTTGGAGAAACCTTATACGAGTATTGAGAACGCTAGAATCAACTTTGTGCGAGCTTCCCACATCACCAAATTTTTTACCATGATTTGATTTAATACTTTTACTCAGGTTTGCTTCCTTCTGATAGGAGCAATATCGATGCGACGACTGAAGGTGCATTAGCTGATAAAACACCTTTGGAGGCGAGCCGACTCATTTCTACCATGGCAGAAAATTCCCAATAATTTAACTCGAGGCCCATCGGACTCAACCCTTCCAGAACACAAGAGGTAAAGGAACTATGCTCTCAACTTATTAATCTTACTACTCTTATGCAGCAAATGGCTCTAACACAAAGGAATACTTAAGGCCAAGTGGAAGAAGACAATTATCTTGAAGGCTAAAGACGAGATCCTTATAGTAACACTTACAATGAGGGGTGGCGAGATCATCCTAATCTTAAATAGGGAAGTCAAGTTGACCAACAAGGGAGTATCTAGTTCTAGTGCACCACTAGAAGATATGGTGAAGTCATTGGCAACCACTATGTTGACATTTCAAAAAGAAGTTAGTACCTTCTTGAAGGATCCCGTTGAAGGAAACCTTGAGCGGAATCCCAATTCCCATTTTTTCGCAGAATCAAATGTTTACAGATACACACACACACACACTAAACTATATTTTAATATTGTATCATATACAATATAACCCATAGTTTCTTTTCTCTCATATATGACATTTAATATAAATCATATTTATATTAAATTTAACAAATATGAATCCGATTCATATAATTAATATTTGAATCATATTGAAACATTTATTTCCTCTCACAAATGTATCAAATACATAGTAATTATATAAAATATAATTAAAATAACTTAATTATATCATATATAATTAAATCCCTTATTTAATCCGAACAATTCAAATTAATCCGAAATCTGATTCTCATTTAATCCTATTGAGCTACCAAGAGGACCTTATGGACCTGTAGCTTGAAGCCCCAATGATACATGAATAACTAATCAAACTCTTTAATTAAATTATTCACTATTTGTTAACTGTCAGGCACTCCACTAAAGATCGACAGCTGCACTCTTTACATCACAAATATATTTCTGTGTCTATTGATCAAACCAATCAATAGTATGATGACCTTTTACAAATTGCTCGTAAGTACAGCTAGGCCAAAATTACCATCTTCCCCTATAGTTACATCTAACTCCTTAAGTACCATTGATTCCTCTAATGAACAATAGATCATAGTTCAACTATGACTAAACCCCTTTGAGCCAGGAAGGTGTGGTGCCACATTATTCAAGATCCAGAACCAACACTTAAGGGAGAAATTTATCTACTTACCCCAACTACGGAAAGGAGTGGATTCCATCTTCTGTAGCTGCATTCCCAGCTTCTGAATTAGATAAATCCTCAAAATGATAGGTTTATTGAGTCGATGATCTGACTACTCTCACCCATACAAATCAAAGTACCGTTCTTATAGGCAGGAGTTCACAACTCACTCAAGATTCATATCATGTTACCTATGGTCATCTTGGTGAAACGTAAGTCTCTATTATGAACGGCGTTATATAATGAGACTAGACATTTCGTGGTTCGGTCTTATACAAACTCCCTTGTATAGAATATCCCTGCTCACATGTCAATACATGAATGATCAGGATTAAATTATTTGTAGCAATTTACAATAATTGTAACACCTACAAAGCGAACCATACTTGTAGTGTCACCAGGATAAGGTACCCAACCTATCCATCTACTACAGGCCTTATAAGTTATCAGTTAAACATGATCCACCCGTATGTCTCTACATACATGTTTAAGCTACAAGATAACCTTGGATGTTAGTTTATTGGTTTGTGGTTAATGCAGCTAAAAAATAAAGTAAAATATCATATATTTTATTAAATAAACAATGAGATGTACAAAAACATTTACAAATTATAGGACCCTATAAGATTTAAGGCATCAACCCCAACACTTCCAACAAGAGTAAAAAAAGTTACAAGAAGAAAATGCTCTTTTCCAAAAATAGACAAGACAAGGTATGCTACATCTTTCCAATTAAATCTCCGAGTTGGTCACCACAGTAAGTAAACTTAATATTAAATGTGGTAAGCTCCACGAACAATCTGAGCACTCATTTAAGAATGTAAGTGCTCGTACTACAGTTAGTGTCTCTGCCTTTTGATTCTTCTGAACCCGAATCTTCTAGTTTTGTGAACACTGAATCTTTTGTATCTTTTGAATGTCTTGAATCTTCTAAATTTGAATCCTCTGAATATGTTAATCCTCTTTAAACTCTTTAATACTTGAATTCGTGAAATCTGAATCTGTCAATTGAATCTCTAAAAATGAATTTAATCAACTGTTTGATTTTTATGAATATAATAATAGAACCCCAAGCATTTAGGAGCTTTAGGAAGGTTAATTCTGATTCTTTAGAAAAACCTGATTTTAAAGCTTATACCCTATTGCTCCTTTTCCAAGTGAACTCTTAGGTCCTAAAAAGAAAGAAGAAAAAGATAAACAAACCGAGAGCCCTGGAAAAAAGACTGCTAGCTCTCCTGAAACGAGCTCAAAGCAGTGGGTCAAGAAAGAGGTAGAAATGATTGTTGCCCAAGCAACAACGGTAATGCCAAATAAGCTACCTCTGAAACAAGAAGATCCAAGTATGTTTTGCTTGCATTGCATTGTAGGTAAGAAGAAGCTGCAAAATGCTCTAATAGCTCTAGGAGCAGTTGTGAGTATCATGCCTACACCTTTGTTTTATGAACTTAGGTTGCTAGATCTTAAAAGTACAAATGTTGTAATCCACTTGGTAGATCGTACTTTGAGTAAGCCATTAGGAGTAGTACATGATGTCTCAGTAAATGTAGATTGTTGAATCTTTCCGACGAACTTTTATGTTCTTAACTACGACCAAAACACTATTTTTCTTAGAACTCTATCATTTTAGGTAGACCTTTCTTACGAACTGGTCTAGCAAAAATTGATGTTGGCGAAGGGTCCCTATCTGTTGAATTTGAAGGAATTGTTAAAAAACAAATGTTTTAGGTGAAAATGCATCCATTAACCCACTTCCCTCTAATGAACTACTATTTCCACAGGATGATGAAGAAGCAACATCAGTAAAATGGATGGATGGAGAAAGTCGATCAGCTCCGGTCAAAGATGATTAGGCTAATATTGTTGAGCAAGCGACCTTAAAAATTGCGTTAGTTGGAGGCAACTAAGATTTTTAATTTACTTTTTTTCTAGTTTAGTTTTTTTTAGGTTAGCTTATTTTAACAAATAATTGAGAGAAATTTGAATCTCTTTCTTTGTAGTTGATCTTGAAAATAAAAAAAAATAAATATTTCATGCTCAACCCAAGCACCCGTCCAAAAATCAGGGGAGTTTTTCTGTTCCTCCTTTCTATTTTGTCCTTGTGCTTTAATTTTACTTTTATAACATTGAGGACAATGTTTGCTCTTAACGTTGGGGGTGGGTATGATGCATGCTCGCTTTCTTTTTGTTTGAATTCTGTTTATGAGTTTGGCTTAATATCAAGATGATATGATGTGGAATTTTTTTTTTATCCATAATGATGATATATGCATATCTGGATAACCCTTGAACATCTAAGCTCGGGTTTGTGGTTGTGATATATTTGACTCTTTGAAATTTTGTGAAACTAGTTTCAACCCGTAAAGTCATGTTTTCAGCCTCCAACTACTGCTTGGAACTAGTTTCCTATAATGAAGAACAAACGTGGTTAGTGACCCCTGAATAAGTATCCAGAAAAAATCTTCATTTTCCATTAAACAAGTTTCTAAAACCAATAAGTCATATTTACCTTCTTTTGCCTTTTTCTTCTAGACTAAGTATTTTTGGTAGTTTCTCTTCTAGTACCCATCCTGGTTGCAACGAAAAGAGGTTCTCTTTGTAACCTTGGCCTTTTTGCCTTTATGGATAGCAACAATAGAGGTAGCTTTATTCTCCTTAGCACCTTTCTTCTTCTTCTTCCATTTTTTGGAGCTTGAGGAAAATGGCGTAGACTTAGTCCCAGATGTAGAACTACTATGGAAATTTTTAAGGAACTAGGAATGTTTTCCTCCCCGTGTTATCCTTTGACATTGATCAAGGACTCGTAAATTTGCAGCTCGTTGAGAAGGATGATACGATTGTATTCTATTTTATTCATGACAACATTGTTGTGAAACTATAGTAAACTTTTCGAAAGAGTCTCCATAATAAAGCTTACCTGGTTGGACTCGTTATGACAACCTTATTAATCTCTATCATGTTGAAGTAGACCATCATGTTAAGGACATGCTTCCTAACAGATGATCCTTCATTCATCCTGGCATTAAAGATGAATTTGAGAGTGTCATGCTTGAGATGTGTGGACGGTTGCCCGAACATCTCACACAATGACTCCATGATCTCGCATGCAGTGACCATGGTCTCATGCTTTTTGGCCAAGACTTCAGTTAAGCTTGCCAAAATATAGACTCAGGACTTATCATTGACCTTTTTTCATCTGTCATGGGCATCATGAACATTTTGTGATGCATCGAGTCCAGGGGCTGGAGGACATTCTTTCTTTAGAACAAATTTCTTGACCAAGACAATATTAGTTGTATTTTTTCAAGTCGTGTAGTTTTCACTGGTTAACTTATCGGCACCAAGCAAAGTAATTACAATGCTAGTCATGATTATAAATTATTGAAATAAAATAAATTATTTATATCAGATATCTTTGCAAAAACTCATTTAATCCAATCATATTTAGCAAATTCTTAATGAACCCTAATAGCAATTAATTTTGCAATGTACTTCAGTGATTTATAATAAATGCCACCTCCAGGTGTACAATTATTCATTCACTGAATTGAGACATTCTTAATTAAACATTACGCCAGAATAACTCTTATTCCTATAATATTTAATTACCCTTGATTTAGTCAAGAAATCATTAACTTCCTTAATGTTTTCTGGTAAGTATAACCCTTCATTTCTAACCCTATAGCCTCAACCCAATTAGCCTGCCTTAAGGAAGAACATAATTGATGCAATTGACTATAGTGATCTTATCCATTTCTAGAGTTTATTTTGTCTCTTTCCATGCAAGCACCTTCCTAAGGGGGACGCTCGTAGGGGGCCACGAGGCCGAGCATGGAAAAATATTATAAACTAACAAAGGAGACCATAAGATGTGTTGACACATGTCCTTCTCCTACTTATTATAAACACTTTATTCATTTACCTTGATATTGACCCATGCAAATACCTTCCTACGGGAGGGTGCGCTTAGGGCACTACGAGGCCGATCATGGATCTCATGGTGTAAACATTTAGTGAGAATGTGAGTGGAAAAATGACATGTCATATACATTTTTTTCCTCCTACTAAGTGTCTTAGAACCTAGGATTTATTAATTTAGATAAACTCAATTAACTAATTTAACTAAGTCATTTGCTCAATATAACATTTATATTGAATAGTTTAACAATATATGATTTTATTTATTAAACACTTTAATCAATCCAATCATTTATTGCATGCTTATAAAATATTTGTCTAATTCACCTTCTAAATCAGTTTGTAGGTAGGGGTATTCTGTTTCTGTCAGTTTAAATGCCACAGCCTTAGACAGAACCTTCCTTAGACAAAGGTCCCTTATAGGCAATTATTTTATTAACTTTAATTTTTTATTATTTCAAAGTAATCCTATTAAAAAAAATAAAAGATTATCCTATTCTAATCATATTAGAAATATTTAACATAAGTCTAGGTAAATTAATTTTAAACAATTTAAAATTAATTTAGACCTATATTTGCATGCAACTCTTGATTATAGATTTTAATCTAACTCATCAAACTTATATAAATTTTATAAATTAGTGAAATTATTAAAACCTATAACATGCATCTAATGACATCTAAAATATAAAAATTATATTTACTAAATAAGGTCATGCTCAATGCAATTTCATTTTCATCATATAATATAACACTTATATTAATCACTAATGAAAATTAAAAGTATGTTCATCATACATATATAACAATTATATTAAAGTATGATGCATAGAAATGCTTTACAATGTTGGACAATCTCATGGTCTTGTAGTTTGTAATTGTATTTGTACAAAAAACTTATTTATCTAATAAAATAAGAGGTATTATATTCGATATTTAGTTGCATTAACCCACAAAACCAATAAACTAAGATCCAAGGTTATCTTCTGTACCTTAAACATGTATGTGGAGATAAATAGGTGGATCTTGTTTAAGTGAAAACCTAAACGGTCTGCAGTAGATGGATAAGGTTGGATACCTTATCCATGGTGACACTATGAATACGATCCGCTTTGTAGTTGTTACAATTGTTATAAATTGCTATAAATAATCTAATCCCATTCACTCATGTGGAGACATGTGAGTGGGGGTATTCTATACAAATAATTTGTATAAGGCTGGACCACGAAGTGAATAGTCTCTCTATATAACACCATTGCTAGAAGAGACATTTCATGAGCATGACCATAGGTGACTTGACCTAAATTCTGAGTGAGTTGTGAACTTCTGCCTATAAAGGCAGTTCTTTGATCTACATGGGTGAGAGTGACCAGTTTCGCCAACTCAATATGCCTACCATTTTGGGATTTGTCTGATTGAGGAGCTGGGAACGCAGCTTCACAAGAAGGAATTCACTCATCCCTAATGTTAGTGTAAGTAAAGAAATTTCTCCCTTAAGGGTTGATTCTGGGGCTTGAACCATGTGGCACCACACCCTCTCCTGGCCCGAGAGAGGTGTTATTATAGTTGGACTATATCTTATTGTTCATTAGAGGGATCACTAATACCTAAGGAGTTAAATATAACTACAAGGGAAAAATGGTAACTTTGGCCTGACTGTATTTACGAGCAATTTGTGAAGGGTCAATGCAATGTTGATTGATTATATCCAATGGACACAGAAATATATCTATAGTGCGAAGAGTGCAGATATCGATCTTTAGTAGAATGACTGATAATTAATGGAAGTTGGTTAATTTAATTAAAGAGTTTAATCAATTAATCAAATACCATTAGAGCTTCAATATATATGTCCATAAGGTCCCCCGTTAGCTCAATTAGGATTAATGAGAATTGAATTAATTTTGGATTAATTTGAATTGTTCAAATTAGAGGAAATTAATTATATAAGATATAATTAATATTAGAATTAAGTATATAAGATATAATTAATACAATATATATGATACATTATAATATGAAGTTTTATTTGAACAAAAATAAAATATTTGAATATGATTCAAATTTCAATTTTATGAATATGATTCATGTAGAAACTATAGGTTAAAACTAATATGGATATGATTCGTATTAAATACTATAGGGTAAATGAGAAAATATTAAACTATAGGTTATATTATATATGATAAATGGGTGATTATATATATTAAATTAATTAAAATTTTATTTAACAGTAGTTCAGTTATTTGGGGAGTTATGGGTATCTCCCCCCAAATCTCTCATTTAAGTGGAGTGAGGCAGAGAGAGATAAAATTGCTTATTCTTTCTACGTTGCATTAGATGACCAAAAAACAATTCTAAATCTCTTTAAGTTCTCTGTGCAATTTACTCTCAAATAAAAAATCTCTCATTCTCCCTTCCAAGATTAATACTTGAAGCCCATATAACTTTCAGAGATTCTCTACCATTCGAGAATAGCGAGGTTTCCACGTGGTAGTGTCCGGTTTTGGGTCATGTGTTGTTGTGTTGGTGAGTTTAAAGGGAACTCGAAGAGTTCGTGAGCTTGAAGGGAATTTGGCGAGTTCATGATTGGAGAGGAAACGTGAAGAATTTGGTCTTCAAAGGGCAAGTTCTCGTTCTCCCTTCGTTTCTCTTTATTATACTGGTAAAAGCATGCTTAATTAGTCATGTGAATTCTGTTTCCATCATCTGTATGAATTAAATGTTTTGTAAAATAAAATTAGGACATTGATCCTTACTGCAATGGGTATTCACATACTCTTTCAATTAGTATCAGAGTCAGGTTAAGTCCCAATTTGATTTTCGAACATTATTCAGAGTAATTGTGGGTTTATGATTTTTCATTGATGAATGTTGAATGGATTTTGCACAATTGGATGTTTTCGAGATCGGTCATTAGAATTTTGCTGCTCAATTTTGATTCATTTTGTAAGAACCTGTTGTTTTTTGGGCATAATTAATTGCAATCGAGTCTGTAATTTTTGTCCGGGTCGCTCGTGATCAAGTTTTGGCTTCGATTTTGGTGAAAAATGGAGCAAGAATGGAGAATTTTGGATGAACGTGCAAAAAACTACAAGAATTCTACCTTACAGCATAAGGCTTCAGTGTTGTAATGCTGGCCTTAGCTATAAGGCAGAAGCCTCAACATCACAACGTTGCAACGCTAGCAGAGGTCGTGACACTGTGAGCAGTGTAGCACTGCGCTACGAACTTCAGATCGCTAATGTCACAACGCTGGTGGAGAGCATTGAGATGCTTCGGTTGAGAGGCGCATGAGCCAGGGATCGGTCCTGATCGGTGGTTCAAAGTTTCCAGACAGTTAAGCAGCGGTTTTCTTAAATTTTTTTTAATTATTATTTGTAATAATTAAGTATTTTGTTGTATTTTCATCAATTGAATTAATATAAAATGTTATATTAATTTAATTAATGTTTTAAGAAGTCAATCTCGATCAATTGTTGCTTTTAATTATGCATGTGATGTATGGTTATTTTTATTATTATATATGTCATATTGTATATCATATAGAAAAAATCCCACCATAAGATAAACATTTATTCATGCATCATTTTAATGTAAATGTTATATTATAAGGTGGCATGATTTATTAAGTATGCTCATGCATCATATTATATAAATATTATAATGTACGAATGCATGCATAAATAACATATCCATGCATCATTTATATTATAATTGTTATAATATATAGTTAGAAGTATGGAAGAATATTGTTTAGTTTTCATTACCTTAGTATATAATTGTTATGTATGTAATTTAATGAAAAAGGATTGCATGATGCATGACACTATTTTAGTAAATTATAATTGTTATAATTTTTTTGAAGTATGTCATTAGATACATGTATAGGTTTTAATTGTTTCATTTAATCTTTATTAATAGCTATAAGTTAAATAAAATTAGAATTAAAATCTATAATAAAGAGTTGCATGTAATATAGGTTAAATCTTTTTCAAATAGTTTAAAATTGATTTCACATTAGACCTATGTTTAATAAATTTCTAATACGATTAGAAATAGATATAATCTTTTAATTCAGTTTAATAGAATTAAATTGAATATGAATAAAAGATTAAATTTATAACAAATGTATCTATAAGGGACCTTTGTCTTAGAACAATTATGTCTAAGATGGGGTATTTAAGCTGATGAAAACGGAACACCCTTATTCGGGAACTGATTTGGAAGCTAAATTAGATAGATTTGTTACAAGCATGCAATAAGTGATTAATGTTTATTAAAGTATTTACTGAACAAAAATCAATGTTGTTAAACTATCCGACATAAATGTTCCATTGGGCAGAGTTAACAAACACTTAATAAAAAGTTATTAGTTGATTTTTTCTAAGTTGATCAACCCTAGGTAAAACACTCAATGGGAACACTCAATGGGAGGAAAATGGGGTATACGATACTTCATTTTTTTTCTTTCATGTTTCTCCCTAAACGTTCAAATTGTGAGACCTATGCTCAGCCTCGAGGCACCTTTGCTTGTGTCCCCCAATGGGTGGTGTTTGCATAAGTAAACAACAATGTGAATGGAGAGAGTATTTATAGTAAGTGGGAGAGGGACATGTGTCAACACATCCCATGGTCTCCTTCATTAGTTTGTAGTAAATTTTCATGCTCGGCCTCGAGACACCTTTGCTTGTGTCCTCGACGGCTGGTGTTTTCATGAATATTTACTCAAACTCTAGAAATGGGTAGGTTGCTTTAGGTTTTTCCCCAAACGATTTTTTTTACAGTTGGCTCGTTGGTGCAGAACTTTAGAATCTAACATGAGGGGTTACACTTACAAGAAAATGTTAAGAAGTTAACAATTTCTGGACAAAAAAATGGTGACTGATAATTGTAGAAATAAGAGTTATTCTAGTATAATTATTAGTTGAGATTGTCTCAATTCAGTGGAAGGGTAACTGATCAACCTAATGGTGACTCTTATCCTGTCCCATTGAAGCATCATAGCAAAATAGATTTCACATAGGGTACATTAGTTTTTTGCTAAATTAATTGGTTGTTTAATTGGATAATGCGTTTAATAACTAATATAAATAAATTGTATGGTTTCAACAATTTCATTATGACAAGCGCTACTCATAACCTGCTTTCCGCTAATAAACTTAACGGAGATAATTAAACAAGCTGGAAAAAATACTATTAATACTGTACTCAATATTGTTGACCTGCGATTCATTCTGGTTGATGAATGTCCTCAAGTCCCAGCTACCAATACAACCCAAAATGTTTGGGAGGCATATGAGCGATGGGTCAAGGCAAATGAAAAAGCCCGAGCGTATATCTTGGCCAGATTGTCTAAATTTTTGGCCAAGAAGCATGAGCTCATGCACACGACCTATGAGATTATGGAGTCCCTAAAGGGAATGTTTGGACAACTGTCCACATAGCTCACTGCATCTTGAATACCCAGATGAAAGAAGGGACATATGTTCGTGAATATGTTCTGAACATGATGGTCCACTTTAACGTGGAAGAGATGAATGAGCCCGTCATCAATGAGGCCAGTCAAGTTAGCTTCATCTTGGAAACTTTACTTGGAACTTTCCTTCAGTTCTGTAGAAACGTTGTCATGAACAAGCTTGAATACAACCTGACCACCTTGCTCAATGAGCTGCAGCCTTATCAATCTTTGACTGGGTGAGATAAATGTTGCCTCATTCTTAAAAAAGTTCTACAGAGATTTGTCCTCTGGGATAAAGTTTGCACCTTCTTCTTCCAACACCAAAAAGTGGAAGAATAAGAAGAAGAAGAAGGGAAGTCAAGGGAAAGCTAACCCTACTGCTGCCCAAAAGAGCAAGAAGGCCAAGGCTACAAAGGAAATTTGTATCCATTGTAACCGGAAGGAACACTAGAAGAGGAATTGTCCCAAATATTTGGCAAAAAAGAAGAAGACTAAATAAGGTAAGTATGATTTTCTCGTGTTGGAAACTTGTTTAATGGAGAATGATGATTCTTCCTGGATAATTGATTTAGGTGCCACTAACCATGTATGTTCTTCAGTTTAGGGAATTAATTTCTGGCGGCTGCTGGAGACTAGTAATATGACGATGTGAGTTGGAACTGGGCACGTCATCTTAGCTGTGGCAGTGGGAGGACTCCATTTATGTTTACAAAAATCATTGTTAGACAATGTATATGTAGTTCCTAATTTAAGAAGGAACTTGATTTCTGTATAATGTTTGTTGGAACAATCGTATACCTTAAATTTTATTGTTAATAAAGCGTTTATTTACAAAAAAAAAAAATGGTGTTAAAATTAGAGAGTAACCTATATATGTTAAAGCCGTTAGCATCTAAGGCCCTCCTTAATATTGAATTGTTCAGAACTGATGTAACTCAAAACAAAAGACAGAGTTTCTCCTAAAGAAAGTGCCAAACTTTGGCACCTAAGATTAGGTCACATGCATCTCAATAGGATTGAGAGATTGGTTAAGAATGACATTCTAAATGAGTTAGAAGAGAATTCTCTACCAGTATAGTAGTCATGCCTTGAAGGCGAACTGAATAAAAGATACTGGAAAAGGTCACAGAGCCAAAGAACCCTTACAACTTGTACATTTAGACTTTTGTCGTCCTATGAATGTTCAAGCAAGAAGAGAGTTTGAATATTTCATCACCTTCATAAATGATTATTCAAGGTACGAGTATGTTTACTTAATGCAATATAAGTGTGAAGCCTTTGAAAAGTTCAAGAAGTACAAGGTTGAAGTCGAAAATGCACTAAGTAAAATAATAAAGACACTTCAATCTGATCGAGGTGAAAAGTATATGGATTTAAATTCCCAGGACTATTTGATAAAACATGGAATTGTATCTCAACTCTCGAAACCTGGTAACCTTAGCAGAACAGTGTATCCGAAAGGAGAAAACGAACCTTGTTGAACATGGTTCGGTCTATGATGAGCTCGCTCACTGATGCTTGATTTTATGAAGTGAAATTATGGATGATATGCAATGGTGAAATTACATTGTACACTCAAGTTTCCTCAGCAGAATCCAAGTGTAAATTCTACTGAGTTTCCTGGTAAATCCAGGGTCGAACTCAGGGACTTGTGAAAATAGATTGCGATGATAATTTTTATGAAAACTTTGCGGTAACTGGTAACTCAATTAATTGTTGGTTTGCTGTTGATTGCATTGATGAAAATAAACAAATGCGACAGATTTGAGAAAAGTCAGTTGTGTGATAGATACACTGTGTATGCGGATGAACGGGTGGAGAAGATCTTTAGCTAGCGTTACTTGGGAATGCGTCAAACTATGCGATCATGCTACAACCATGCACAACAAGTCATTTTCCAATGCAAATGCGATGCTCCTAAGTCTAGGACGCATGTGTTGAATGCAAAAGTGTCCATAGAGTTTATCCCTAAGTCTCTACTCTTTTCCTATGTGATGATGCAAAATGCATAAAGGCAAGGTGACCGCATACAATCATATCCTATCTCTAGGATGCATGCGATGCGTTGATAACAAATAGTACTTATTCCTAAGCTCCTATCTCTTGATTATGCATTCTAATCTGACTCTCCCGAACCTAGATTCTAACCTGACCTTCCCAAGCCTAGATCCTGTCCTTAGACTACCCTCCCGAGTATCTTTAATGGACGAATGAAGTATACAAAATACAAGATAATTGCATAGAATGAAGATTCCCTAGTTGTGCTAGCTAAATGCTTCTCAACCCATTCAACAGATTTATCTACTCATGCGTAAATAACAGAGAGTTAACAGATATAGAGAAGGAAATCCCATTTTTATAAATGAGTGGAGTATAAAATAACAATGGAAGTTAAAGGTAGAGAGCCTGGTAACAATTCCTTGCTGACCGAGGCTTTTACACTGTAAATCTTTATTCGGATTTACAAAGAATGTATCACCGCTTCCGTAAGGCGTCGGCCCTCTCCTATCTTTGAAGCTTCTGGCGCTCTTCCAAGCTTACCAGAACAATCTGTTGGCACAAACTTCTCTCTCCGTCCACCTTAAAACGAAAGAAAACTATGAACAAGGACGTGCGAACTGATTAACTGATCAAACCCTTTTCTAAAGGATGCCCTTGGTATTATTAGAACATCCAGGGTGAAAGTCGGCTTCTCTCTCATGATTGTATAGATGGGACTGCTTTAATTCCTGGCTGTGCGCCGAATATTTGTCACGGAAAGTTGAATGTACTTGTGATCGTTATTGGCTATCAACTTAATTCGGAATTCGACTATCATACAGCTTTCTGTCCCATTGTGATTAATTAGCCTTTCACCCAGATGCGCTCACCATGTTACGCTGACCAAGTTGCGGCAATCCTTCTCGGGTGAATATTTCCGAACACGATTACCACAAAGCCTTGCGGTGATGTTGCGCTCAACCAATGATTTCCTATGATTGCAATTTCCGCGTTACGTTATCGCATATTCTACACAAAAAATACAAAAATCAACTGTTCAAATGCGATGAACGCATGCGACCGCAATATTATGAATCTAATGCTTTTTGGACGCAATTTAACATGTTTTATCAATGCAAGCCAACATTGTTTAAGAACTTAGCACTATGATAACGTGCATTTCTGTCCGTTATCACTCACTTACCTAATTCGTTTTGGGGTCATACGGTATAGACTGTAACTTATATTTTGAATTGTGCTCCATCCACGAGGGTTTCTGAAAAAACTTTGGAATTATGGAATGGTCCTAAAGGTAGTTTACACCATTTCAGGATCTGGGGTTGCCTAACACATGTGCTTGAAGCTAATCCTAAGAAATTGGAACCTTGTTCAAAGTTATGCCTAATTTGTAGGCTACCTCAAATGAATAAGAGGTAGTTATTTCTACAATCCTAAAGATAACAAAGTATTTGTGTCGACGAACACCACATTTTTAGAAGAGGACCGCATCAGGGAGCACAAACCCTGCTGTAAGATAGTATTGAATGGGCTTTCCGACGAAACTACATAACCTTCAACAAGAGTTGTTGAAGAGCCAAGTACATTAATAAGAGTTGTTGATGTCGGTTCATCTAGCAGATCCTATCCATCTCAACTATTGAGGGAATCTCGACATAGTGAGAGGTTTAAAAACCCACCTATTCATTATATGGGTTTAACAGAAACCCTAATCGTCGTATCTGATGGCGACGTTAAGGATTCATTCTCGTATAAATAGGAAATGAAGGATGTAGATAAAGATGAATGGATCAAAGCTATGGATCTCGAAATGGAGCCTATGTACTTCAATTCAGTCTGGGATCTTGTAGATCAACCTGATAGGGTAAAACCAGTAGGTTACAAATGGATCTACAAGAGAAAAAGGGGTATAGATGGTAAGGTGGAAACCTTCAAGTCTAGACTAGTGGCAAAGGGTTATACCCAGATTGAGGGAGTTGACTATGAGGAGACTTTTTCACTTGTTACCATGTTCAAGTCTATCTGAATACTCTTATCCATTGCCGCATATTATGACTATGAGATTTGGAAAATGGATGTCAAGACTGTCTTTCTTAATGGAAATCTTAAGGAAACCATCTATATGCAACAACCAAAGGGATTCATAACCCATGGTCGAGAATAAAAGGTATGCAAGCTTAATTGATCCATTTATGAACTGAAACATACTTCTTGATCATGGAATATAAGGTTTGATATTGCGATCAAATCCTATGGCTTTGTTCAAAATGTCAATGAGCCTTGTGTTTACAAGAAAATCATCAACAATTCAGTGGATTTCTTAATGTTATACGTGAATGATCTTAATAACGGGTAGAAATACATTCTATTATAGCCTTTTATTGAGAATTATAAGGGCTAACAAGCAGAATATGCGTTGATAATACTAAGAAATTTATGTGAAAAATGAGCTTGCATTGATCAACACTAAAAATCTTTGCTAACCCTATATCATGCGTTATACGGTGTCAAAATGTCTATTTCTGTAGCTATTGCAGGAATCAATCGCATGCGCTGAAGCCAGACCATCACAAAGTTTATCGCATACACTGATCTCTGACCATCGCAAGGTTGATCGCATGGACGTTGCGGCTACAGAGTAATAACCATGATAGAAGGTTGATCGCAAGGTAGATGGAATGGGTTGGTACTTCGGGAAAAACAAGCATGAATGCATACCTTGGGAGTATAAAAAAGGTGATGTTGTTATTTCACCTACTGCGCCAAAAGTGGCAGTGATTCAGAGCAAGACCATCAATGTTGTCGGAAATTGAGCTCTATAAATAGAGACTTAGAGCCCAAATTCAAGGCATCCGAGCTTCTGCCTTAAGGAAGATCTTTGTGATCACAGATAAGAGCATGAGTAAGAAATTCTTTGAGAGTTCTTCATTCCTTCAACCCATTTCGAGTGACGACCGGAGCTTTGCCAGAGTTAGGGCTCGAGAGAGACTACTCCATCGCCCATCCATGGCACCACCGGCAACCTTGACATACATCTGATGGAAGCAAGAGATTGCCTACATCTAGTCCTCCACCTCTCTTGTTATCTTTGTAGTGTATTACATTTTGGCTTAAGACATTAAGACATTTTATAATCAATGCATCTCTTTATTTCCTTCGACACCATCTTCATTATCTTCTTCTTTGTCATTGTTTAGTTATCAAAGGCGGTCGCATACTCAATCGTGTAGCCTAGAGATAGAACCCATGTAGCAACCCACCGAGAGGTGTACGTTGTGCGAGCAAAGCGAGTCAATCCTTTTTACTTAGTGCGAGGCTATCACAATGCTTGTCTATGAGAT
The DNA here is from genome assembly GCF_009727055.1 of Benincasa hispida. NCBI lineage: Eukaryota > Viridiplantae > Streptophyta > Magnoliopsida > Cucurbitales > Cucurbitaceae > Benincasa > Benincasa hispida. The sequence continues at coordinate 20,520,117 of NC_052352.1, read as the reverse complement.
GATTAACCGCGATTAACTGCCCGAGAGGGTAAGTAGTGGAACTCACTAAGCAATGTAAGCAGTGTTCATAAAGATAAGAATATTCTTATGCTCAATGCAACCGTGTGTTATAGAGATATAAGCATGTGGTCGACCATCAAGAGGTGTGCAACGCATTAGTGTGGCGAACTAGGATTACCCTTGCGATCAAGCTTAATGATGCGGCGAATTTATCCCCTCCACCATTCTATTTATTTTTCTTGCATCTTATTACGCGTTAACAATTGCCACGTCTCTACCAATTCTCATAGTCATACTTCCATTGCTCAATCTGTTTAGTTAGAAGTAGGAGTAGCGCATAGTTTTTTTTAACTTCTTTTTTCTTTTATTCATCGCCTCAAATGCATTGCTTCACAACATTTAGTTACAAGTATCTAAGTTTGACCTCGGATCATCCCGAGAAACTTGCATTCTCGTTATACTTGGTGAGAAAGCAAGAAAACTTGTGGTAGGAACACATGGTCATGATGCGTGGAAAATGGAGAGTAAATATGCATGCATCTTATGATATGCGTTCATTCTCCATGCGTCACTGGTCATACGTTGGACTAAGAAATATGCAATATGAATTTAAGAATATATGCGATGACCATGCATTCCCGTCACAAGTTTTCTTGCTCTCTTGCCAAGTATAACGGATTGCAAGTTTCTCGGGGTGATCCGAGGTCGAACTCAAGGACTTGTAACTAATGTTGCGAAGTGATGTGTTTATGGTGAAGAATAAAAGAATAATGAAGTTAAAGGACTATGCGCTACTCCTACTCCTAACTAAACAGATTAAGCATTGGAAGTATGACTATGAGAGTTGGTAGAGACTCGGCAACTGTTAACTCGTAATAAGATGCATGGAAAAATAGATAAAATAATGGAAGGGATAACTTCACCGCATCATTAAGCTTGATCGCAAACCCCAGCCAACACAAGTTATGTGATCATGCTATACATAAATATACGATTCCTATTTTTAGGATGCATGCGATGCATATGCGAAAATGTCGATAGGGCTTATGTCTAAGTCTCTATTCTTGCTTATGCGATCTAACTCATATAAGACAAGGTGACTGCATACTACCATATCCTATTTCTATGGCGCATGTGCTGTGTAAATAGCAAATAGAACTTATTCCTAAGCTTCTACCCTTGCTTATGCAATCCAATCTGACTCTCTCAAGCCTAGATTTGGTCTTTAGACTACTCTCCCAAGTATGTCCAAATGAAGACAAGATGATCATATAAAGCATGGTTGAACATAAGATTATTCCTATCTCTAGGAACACTGCTTACTTTGCTTAGTGAGTTCCACTACTTACCCTCTTGAGCAGTTAGTCACCGCTGATCAACTCATAGATAAGCATTGCGATCGCTCATAGACAAGCGTTGCTACAACCTCACACTAAGCAAAGAGGATTTACTCACTATACTTGCGTAATGCACACCTCTCGATCGTTTGCTACATGCTTCATAAGTCTATGCCACATGATTGAGTATGCGATACTCTTGCAATCTTACTTAGTTTGTTGCAATGAAAAGTAAAGGGTGATAAAGAAGAAGTAAATGAAGATGGGATCGAAGGAAATAAAGAGATGCATTGATTACAAAATATATTAATGTCTTAAGCCAAAATGTAATATAATATAGAGATAGAAGAGATATGAAGGGATAGATGTAGGCAATCTATTGCTTCCATCAGATGTGTGTCAAGGCTGCTGGTGGTGCCATGGAAAGACGATGGAGTAGTCTCTCTCGAGATCTATCTCCAACAAAGCTCCGGTCGTCACTCGGAATGGGTGAAGGAATGAAGAAATCTCAAAGAATGTCTTCTCATGCTTTCATATGTGATCACAAGGATCTGCCTTAAGGCAGAAGCTCAGATGCCTTGAATTGGGGCTCTAAGGCTCTATTTATAGAGCTCAATCGCCGATAGCACTAATGGTCCCACTCTGAGTCTCTTCCACTAACGGCGCGATGGACCTACTCTAAATCTTTGCTACTAATGGTGTGGTAGGTGAAATGTCAACATCATCTTTTTGATACTCCCAAGGTATGCATTCATAATTGGTTTCCAAAGTACCATCGCATTCCACCACCCTTGCGATCACCCTTCTATCATGGTTATCACTCTGTAGCCGCAACCTTCATGCGATGGATGCATGCGATTATCAGCCACAACATCCATGAGATGAACGTACGCGATCACCCTTGCGATGATCTGGGATTCACCGCATGCAATCGGTTCCTGCGATAGCTACAAAAGGTAGACATTTTGATGCAGAATAACGCATAATATTGGGTTAGCCGAGATTTTCAATGCTGATCGACGCAAGTTCACTTTTCACATGAATTCTTAGTATAATCACCGCATATTCTACTTGTTATCTCTCATAATTCTAAATAAAAGGCTATAATAACTTACATTTCTACTAGTTATCAGGTCATCACATATATTCTTAAACACATATTGCATATTTCTTAGTCCAACGCATGACCATTGACGCATGGAGATCAACGCATATCATAAGATGCATGCATATTTACTCTCCCTTTTTCATGCATCAGATCTCTTACCGAAGAGCTCCATGAGCGCATTCGGATCGCTCTAATTTCACCGTGACTAAAATACACAATATACATTTAAAAGCACAATTATGCAAACAAACATTAATTATCGACATGCTTTGAACAAGAAATTACAAGGGAGAGTGTTGCCATACTAGTTGAAGAAGGTCTTTAAACTTCGGAACTCAATGCAGCGGAAAAATCTACCCGATCAACCAACGCCCAACAGATGCATCAACTGCAGCAGCACGAACAACTGAAAACTCACGAACGCAACGGGGACGACACCAATAGAAAAGAGCCCAGGTATTCTCGGAGTGAGAACCCAAAGCGTGGTCTTTGGTGAGTTTGGTAGAGGAAGAAGGAAGAACAGATCGTGTAGGCGATAAGCAAGTGGGAGTGAAAAAGACGCTATCATATAGCAAGATGCTTAGGAGAAATTACACGATTGTGTAGGTTTTACTGAACGATTGTTTAGGAAAAGATATACGATTGTTTAGCTAACACGGTAAACTATACGATCGTTTAGGAACTAGCATGCGATCATTTAGGTGCGAGGTGGACGATCGTTTAGGTACAGAGCGACTATCGTATAAGCTCTCGAGATTAAGCAATCGATTACGTTTTTAGACTAACGCGCTCTTTTATCTCTATTTTTTTCGGACGACCAGTTGAAAATTGAAACACATTTCATTTTAGTTCATCGGTTACAATAACCGATGCTCTTCCACTAACACACGTCTAAACGTGATTTTGGCTTAATCATCATATAATTAACCAATTAAAATATTAATAAATATAATCATATTATATTTTTACCCTATAGTTTGATATCACATATCTACTATAGTAATTTCCTCTACTTGATATAAATCATATTTATATCTAATTTCCTCCAAAATAATGTATCTCATACATTTAGCCAACTGTATCATATATAATTAACCAGTCCAATTATATCATATATAATTGAACTTTCTCTTGTCAATTTGAACATTTCGAATTAACCCAAACACTGATTCTCAACTTTATCCAAGCTACCCAAGGGACCTAATGGACTTGTGGCTCAAAGCTCCAACGGTCCATGAATAGCTCACTAAACTCTTTAGCTACGAGATCCACCATCCGTTAACTGTCAGGCATTCCACTAAAGACCAACAACTGAACTTTTTTTACCATAGATATATTTCTGTGTCCATCGGATATAACCAGCCATGAGAACGATGACCCTTCACAGATGCTGGTAAGTGCAGTTAGGCCAAAATACCGTTTTGCCCTTGTAGTTACATCTCACTTCTTAAGTACCACTGATTCCTCTAATGAACAATACAACATAGTCCAACTATGTGTGAACACCTCTCAGGCCAAGAGAAGGTGTGTGGCGCCATATCGTTCAAGCCCTGGAATCAGCCCTTAAGGGAGCTATCTATCTACTTACCCCTACCTCGGGGAAGGAGTGAATTCCGTCTTATGTAGTTGAGTTTCCAGCTCTCAAATCAAACGAATCCCCAAAATGGTAGGTTTGAATTGGCGACCTAGCCACTCGCACCCATACAGATCAAAGGACCACCCTTAATGGTAGGAATTCCCAACTCACTCAGGATTTAGGTCATGTTACCTATGGTCATCCTAGTGAAGTGAAGTCTCTGTCATGAACGATGTTATATAACGAGACGTTAACACTTCGTGGTCAGGTCTTATACAAACTCTTCGTATAGGACGCCCCCGCTCACATGTCCCCAACACGAATGATCAGGATCAAACTATCTATGACAAGTCACAACACTTTTGACCATTCCATAAAGCGGGCCACATCCGTAGCGTTACCAGGATAAGGTTTCCCTCCTATATCCATATACTACAGACCATTTTAGTTATCACTCAAGACATGATCCACTTGTATGTCACCACATACATACTTGAGTCACATACAGATGACCATGGATTTTATGTTTATTGTTGTCACACCTCGCCCTAGATCACCCTCTTAGCCTAGAGAAGGGCGTGACTGCATCAGTTATGAACCCTTAGGCTGACATTTACTGCCTAAAAACTCTTGCGAAATAACTCTGATACCAAATACAAATTATATGCAACAGGACGGCTGTAGGCTCACAATTTATTAACTTAGAAACTTAATATGTTTAGAGTAATTACAATATTAGATTTACAAGTCCCAAAACCCACAAACCCTAGTCCCTATATGAACAATAGTAACATGTGTACAATATTAATCGTAACCACCTAGCAAACGTTTACAAGTCTTTTAGTCCTTTAGTGGAAGAGTAGATATCGAGCTGTCTTTAGAGGATTTGACCTCTACCTGTGGGGGGAAAAAAACAAAAACATTTGAAAATGGGGTGAGCTTACGCCTAGTGAGTGACCGAAAAAACATAGTAAATTCTCATGCATAATTTCAGAAAATAGTTTTATCTGAAATATAAACGTTTGCAACATAAATATTTTTCAAGCGTAAATTATATAAAACTGTTTTAAACATAAAACAGTAAAATAATTTCTCAAGTCAAAGTACTGTATATTTGGTAAAATAATCCCAACACCAACTACTAGTCTAGAGAGAACCCTTTTGCTCAATCTCTGACTTTATTCACCTGTGGCCACACTAAGTACCTTCACACATTAGGTACTATTGCTTAGATACCTTCTCCTTGTACTTCAGTATCGAGCTATTAGGATACCTTTTCCAACGTACTTCAGTATCCCGTTGGCTTGGTACCTTCTCAAACGTACTTCAGTACCAATAGATACCTTCTCCTTGTACTTCAATATCTAGTTGGGTGGATGCCTTCTCCTTGTACTTCGACATCGCATTTTACCAAAACTATTTATAAACAACTTTTCTCTTAAAAGCATGTACCATATAACCTATATACAACATGGCTTTAAAGATGGTAACGCATGCTGGATAAAATCAATACATATACATATGTAAATAGTTTTTCAACAATATGCATGCGTTCAAATCACAATTCAAACTTGTTTGGAAACCACTTTAGAAAACTAGTAGGCATGAGAATTATTTTTGCAAACATGCTTTCTGTAAAACGTTTGTAATCAAAACAACTTAAAAACGTTTTAGTTCGAAAACATTTTAGCCAGTCACCTCGAATTCTTAGGAACTTTTCACTCTAGTAGCTCCTCAGGTCCCTTTTTCACCCCTAGAATTCAGATTCAACTTACAACTTAGATTACTCATAGTTTCGGACCTTATTTAGAAATAATTCCTTGTACAAACTTATTCTAAAATGTCTTAGGAATCTTACCCTAAACTTTCAGCTTAGAATTTCTCGTGGTTTGGCCGGAATCTCAAAATCTTCAAGACTGGCTTAGACTGATCTGACAGTCTGACCCTTCTATTTTCTTCTCAACCTCCAGCCCAGTTCCTTTAAGTCTTTTCCTCCGACAACCCTATTATGAAAACTAGACTTTGAGAGCTTTCAGATGGCTTTGAAATCACTCCAAACACACAAGTAGATTGGAAGATCTCCTCATCCAAAATTGACATATTCCTCTAAACTCTCACTGCCCTCTACTTTCTCTACGAAATTTATGATTTTTGTGTGAAAATGAAATCCCAACTCCCTATTTGTAGGCGTTCAAATTGCTCGTGGGATTGACAGCACCTACTTGGCTGCATGTCCAAATGTTTAATCCTCCCTTTATCAACGTAAGCTGACTTAACCTTGATTCAATGTGTTCTTCCCAAACGCATCCAAACAATTTCTTAGGGTTTAAGAATTTCTCTTAATCGGACACCTAGATTTTAATTGACGTTTGCCCTTACGTCTTAAAGCTTTGTTTGTATTCAAATTAGGGTTTTTACATGCATAATCCACCCCAACGCGTCCAAATACATCACCCAAAAGCTTGCTCGGCCGTTCAATGCATAGGCGAGGCATGGGCGTGACGTTCGAATCAGACAAAGAAAGGCTAACGCATAGGCGCTCTCGCTCTTTCTGCTCTCAACAGTGTCGCTCTCTCCCACTTTCTCACTGGTCTCGCTCTTTTCACTCTCACTCTCTCTAGCAATCTCGCTGGTCAGCTCTCTTCAATCTCGCTCTCTCCAGCTTTCTCTCCAACTTTTCTCTCCACTCTCGCTCTCTCCAGCTTTCTCGCTGGTCTCGCTTTCTCCCATCTTCTATCCAATCTCGCTCTCTCCCATTTCCTTTCCAATCTCGCTGGTCTCGATCTCAATGATCTCGCTCTCTCCATCTTTCGCTACTGTGACAAATGTTCCCTGTATATTTTTTTTTACCCATTTACTCACAACTTAATGATATTTTTACACGGATCTTCCAGGATAATTCCAAAATAATATTTTCTATATTTTTCCTTAATTCCTTACTCCGTACTTCATCTAATTTTTCATACTTAGCCGTATTCTTCCCCGAATTTTCCAAACTCAATCTTCATATTATTCCACATTAATTCCACGTACTTAATTTCTATATTTATTCCCAATATTTTCCCCCAACTTTTCCAATATTATTTTCTCCTTTCAAATCTCCATTCCTTCTTTCACCAATCACACTAACTGTTTTCAGCAACCTATTTATTATACAAATTTCATTACAATTTTACCAATTAAAGCTCAACTTAAATTATTCAAGGAAATCTACTTAACACTTCGAAATTTCTTTCCCCTTAACTTAGGATCTAACTTTCACTTAGTTAATTCCTTTTATCACTTGCTTAAGTAAGGAAAATAGAAATCCGGGTTTCACAATTGGTTTGTGGTAAAATAAATAAAATAAGCAACTGAGCAAAAATACAAGATGTTAAGTAAATATCATATATTATACAACACGAGCGTTCGTACAAACTGTTTATAAACTATAGGACACGAAACTTTAGGGCATCAACCCCAACATTACGTAGACGATATCGTACTCATTGGGAATGATGTAGGTCTACTGACTGACATAAAACAGTGGCTGGCAGGCTAATTCCAAATGAAAGATTTGAGAAAGGCGCAGTTTGTTTTGGGCATTAAGATATTTAGGGATCGTAAGAACAAATCGCTAGCCTTATCTCAGGCATCGTACATTGACAAGATTCGTGTCAAGTATTCGATGCAAAACTCCAAGAGAGGTTTGCTACCTGTTAGGCATGGAGTTGTCTTGTCTAAGGAATAGTGTCCTAAGACACCTTAAAAAGTTGAAGAGATGAGACGGACCCCTATGCATCGACTGTTGGTAGCCTGATGTATGCAATGTTATGTACTAGACCTGACATTTGCTATGTGGTGGGGATCGTCAGTAGATATCAGTCTAATCCAGGATTAGATCATCGAGAAGTTGTTAAAACCATCATAAAATATCATAGAAGAATGAGGGACTACATGATTGTGTATGGGTCTAAGGATTTGATCTACAGGATACACTAACTCTGATTTTAAGACTGATAGGGATTCTAGGAAATCTACTTCAGGATCATTGTTTACTCTGACTAGAAAAGCTCTAGTCTAGAGAAGCACAAAGTAGTGGTGCGTTGCTAACTCCAGTATGGAGGCAAAATATATAGCAGCTTATGAAGCTTTCAAGGAGGCTATTTGGCTCAGGTCATTCTTAACTAATCTAGAAGTTGTTCCAGACATGTCAACGCTCATCACCTTTTATTGTGATAATAGTGGTGTTGTGGCTAATTCCAGGGAGCCTAGAAGCCACAAGCGTGGAAAGCATATTGAGCAAAAGTATCACTTGATTTAGGAGATTGTGCATCAAGCGAATGTGATCATCACGTCGTTTGTCCGTTTACAAAGGTTTTCATGGCTAAGGTGTTTGAGGGTCACCTGGAGAGGCTGGGTTTGCGAGACAGGTTGCATCTAGTCTAGGGCAAGTAGGAGATTTTACTAGGCATGTATCGTATGTTTGTTAGCTCTCAAAAAGAGCTAATTTTATGTCCTTAATTCTTCTATTTTGGATGATTCTTGTGTTCTATTTGTTTTATTTTGTAGGAGAATTGATCCAGTGGAGCAAGTACGCTGTGGAGATAAAAGTTCAAGCCAAAAGAATGAAAAATTTGGAGTCAAATGACCAAAATGAGCGAATATGTCAAAAAAAGACCAAAGTGCCCTGTTTTAGCATTGCAGCGCTCATAAATTACCCGTGTCCAATGCTTGCTTGACATTTGAAGATAGTAAGCTGGTGTGCAGGGCAGTGTTGCAATGCTACCCCGATCGTTACAACCTCCGAAGATAGACAACGCCACTGTTATGACACCACCCCAATGCGCTAGCCAACCGCTGAAAGGCAAAATGGTCCACATTGCAACACTATGAACTTCAACGGACAATCCTCCTCCGCACGTGCACAATCGAGCATTAGTGCTCATTTCAACATTGCATTAAATCTATAAATTGATGTTTTTGGATTCAACCGAGGTAAAGAAAAATAGAGCTTGAAGACGTTCTTGGGAGATGATGGAATTGCTAGGCAAATTTCATCATATTCAGCCATCTTTCTACATCTTTGATTTATTTTTCAATATTCTTATGTTAAGCTAGGTAAACTTTTCTTGGGATTAGTTGTATGTTTAAATTCTTGAAGGAATTCTAGTTAATTTACAAAATTGTTGTGAATTCGATGGGATGATTTGATTTAATTTTAATAGAATTTTTATGAATTGATCTAACAAATTATTTTATTGAAATTCTTGTTTGCAAATTCATCATAGCCTATGCAATATTGATTGATTTAGTTGCAAAAATTAGGGTCACATGTGTAAAGTCTAGACTTTTTCTGACCAAACTCATGTATGCCCTAATTTAATCATTCCCAATTAATCATGCTACAAGATATGGCTATCTGGCTTGTAGTATGTCTCAGCGATTGAACCCTTTCGTAATACAATTCGGGTTTAACTTGTATTTCGCTAAGAAAGAAAAGTTGTAAATTGAATTAGGGTTAATTTGTTTAATATCGAATTTGGCTAATTGGGTTGTTAGATTTTCTAATAGGTTGAGGGGTTCACAGATTTAGTACAATTAATTGGTGCCTAATGATAGAAATATTAAACATATACACTAATCCCAAGGCTTTTTTTATTGATTTAATCCAACCCTTTTTACGTACTCAATTTTGTTTCTTTACGTTGCATGTTAATTTTTCGTCATTATTTTCACAAATCCAATTAAACCCTAGTCATATGGAATTCTCTAATTAACCTGGCTAGTCATTAGTTTCCCTGTGGATTCAACCCCATTCTTATTGTTTTACTGCGTTTGTGGGTATAAGTATAGAATCGATGAATTTATTTCTTTGTTTGTGTTAGTTAGCATGTGCAACAACATTTCTGTTAAATTTGAACCTCGAGCAAATTGGCGTCATTTTCAGGGAAACTTGGCAACTAGCCTAGGGGATTTTAGGATTCGAAACAAAAAAAAAGTGTTGTTGATTTTCTTTGGTTTATGACCTGCTCCTCTAGAAGTGTAGATCTTACTTTTGTTGTAGATATTAACCAAGAGGAAAGGATAATCCGAAGGAGGCGCTGAAAAGAGACATCGGAAGAAGGAAACCAACAAGTTGCTGACAACACAATAGGAGCAATGGGAGAAGAAGTTTGAGAGAAAACTCAAAGGGAGCTGGAAGAACCAGACATGGATCAACAGCCCCTTTGCATAGTCTTTCCTCCTACCACCATACCGTTTGAGCTTAAGCCAAAGCTAATAAACCTGTTGCCAACCTTCGGAGGGATAGCAAGAGAGAACCCTCAACACATCAAGGACTTCCATATGGTGTGTGTAAGTATGTGACCTCATGGAGTTACAAAAGAAAAACTAAACCTTAGGGCTTTTCCTTTCTCATTACAAGATGATGTTAAGGATTGGTTGTACTACTTAGCTCCAGAGTTGATAACTACTTTGAATGAACTAAAAAAGAAATTTTTCGAAATTTTTTTTCCAACTTCTAGAGACCATTCAATTAGAAAAGACATCTATGGAATTAAAAAATTTGTAGGTGAAACCGTGTTTGAATACTGAAAAAGATACAAAAGATTATATGCTAGTTTCCCCTACCACCAGATTTTCTGATCAGTTGTTAATTGAATATTTCTATAATGGTTTACTATCTAGTGACAGAAGTATTGGGATTGGTGTCTTAATTCTCCTGGAGTTTCGTCGTTCGTAATCATATACATTGTTTTATGAATAAAATAAATGTTATTTCATTCTGGCATTTACTCATATCCAATAAACAAAGCTCCATGGTTATCTTATGTAAACTTAAGCATGTATATGTGATATACAAGTGGATCATGTCTTAAGTGATAACCTAGATAGATCTGTAGTATAAGGATTAAGGTGGGATACCTATCCTGGTGACACTACGATGACTCACTTTGTAGAGGTTTGCAAGTGTTGTAAACTACTAAAAATGGTAGATCGTGACCATTCATGTGGAGACATGCGAGCAGGGGTGTCCTATACAAAGAGTTTGTATAAGACTGGACCACGAGATGACTAGACTCTTTATATAACGCCGTTGGTACTAGAGACTTACATCTCACCTAAATGACTATAGGTGACACGACCTCAATCCTGAGTGTTTTGGGAACTCCTTCCTTTGAGGGCGGTTCTTTGATTAGTATGGTGAGAGTGGCCAGATTGCCAACTCAACATGCCTACCTTTGGGGACTTGTCTGATCTGGGAGCTGTGGGAACTCACTTACACAAGATGGAATTCAACTCCTTCCCGAAGCAGGGGTAAGTAGAAAGATTGCTACAGGGGCACAATTGCTACAGGAAACATGCCTACTTAAAGGGTTGAATCATGGGCTTGAACATAGTGGCCAAACCTTCTCTTTGGAAGAGAGGACTCAGTCATAGTAGGACTATGACTTATGTTCATTAGAGGATTCAGTGGTACTTAAGGAGTTAGATGTTACTACAGGGGCACAATGGTTATTGGCTGAGCTGTACTACGAGCGATCTGTGAAGGGTTGTCGCATTTTGATTGGTTAAGATGGACACATAATATTATCTGTGGTAAGGAGAGTTTAGCTGTCGATCTTTAGTGGAGTGCTTGGCAGTTAACGGATGGTGGATCCGTGACTAAAGAGTTAGTCAGTTATTCATGTACCATTGGAGCTTCAAGCTACAGGTTCATAAGTCCCCTTGGTAGCTCAATAGATTCAAGTTGAGGATCAGTTCTTGGTTTGATTTGAAAGTTCAAATTGACAAGAGGTAATTCGATTATATATGATATGATCGGTATGGTGTATGAGTTTACATCTAGTGGAGGATTAAAGTAAATGAGATTTACATTAAGTGCCATGAAATAGAAAAAAACTATGATTTGTTATGTTTTCATGAGATGAAATATTAAAACTATAGGTTATAAACATATTATGATAAGTTAGTTATCTTTTTAAATATATAATCAATTGAGTGGGAGGTTATTGGTGGTTTCATGGTAACCGTGAGATAAAAGAAAAAAATGTTTTTTCTAATTTTAGTAAGAATTTGCAAAGAAGCAAAGATTTGAGATTTTTCCAATCTCGAAAAATTACTCACTGAGAGTTGACAAGTAAATAAGATTTACTAAGCAACAGCTTGGTTAGTAGTCTAGACGATCGTGGGAGTGTTCTTTAGGCGATAGATATCAGCTAAGCGATGAGGTTAACACGGTTCGCCATAACTTTTTGCTAGACGATCGCTTGCTTTTCCTAAACAATTGGGCATCGACCTATATGATAGAATTATTCATCTCCCACTTTGGCTCAATCATTTACATGATTTGTGGTTTCTTCGTTTTTCTGCCTCAAACAAGTCCACACAGAGCCTATTCTCTGGATTCTACACATCGAGAATACCAAGGTAGCCTTTTTTGTTGTGTTATACTCAACTCGAAAATTGTCAAGTGTTCTATTGGAGGCCGATCATGGTGTTCGGGGTGTTCGGACCTTGGCGATCGCTTAGTTTCAAGTGCGCGGTGTTCGTGCAGTGTAGCGGTCTATTGGACGTGTGTTCGTGTGTTGCTGTGATCGAGTGTTCGGTGATCAAGGAGCTTGAAGATGAGTTTACAAAGTGTGTAGATTTTTGTCCTGATTTTTTGTATAGCATGCTGTAATTTCATATTTTAGCATAACCGTATGTTTCCGTTTGTGATTGTAATTGTAAAGTTCATATACATGTAATTTGGAATGATCTTTCCGCTGCTCATGGAAAATCCTTCTTATCCAATTTCCTTCAAGAAGTTCCATTGAATCTATTTGGCTTGGAGGTGCTCTTTCTGATAAGACACCTAGGGAGGCCTAGGAATTAATCTCATGCATGGTTGAAAATGATCAAAATTTTGGGACTAAGGCAACTGAATCTGACTCACTGCTAATTCTGAGGTAAAGGAATTAAGATCTCAACTCTCTTAATCTTTGAATTCTCTTTGTGATCACAGATGGCCCAAGGAGGAGTAGCTCAAGTGAACCTTGTTGGAGCCTGTGGAGTGATTAGGCAGCCTTTGAAGCAGCTGTCCCTAAGCCCAAGTTAATGAAGTTGGGGGTTATCATAGGAAATATGACCCTCATTGCTCTAGTTATAAACTAGAGATGGCGAGATCACCCTAATCTCAAAATGGGGAGGTTAAGGCCATGGTCAAAGCATAAAATAGTTCCAATCACTCCTATCAACTGTCATCATCCTCTTCAGACTCTGTCGTTAGAGATATTGTCAATCTTTGTCTGACCATTCCTTAAAATTCAGCAAGATATCTAGCAGCCTGCAAAAAAGACTCCCTCTAGTTATCACAGGATACCAAGGCTTGGCAGTAGGAAACTAGAACGATAGCAAATTTAAGCTCTCACGTCACACAATTAGTTGCTGTGGCTGGGTCGTTTAGAAGCAAGGGACGGGAAAGCTACTTGCTCCGCCAGACTATGCCAATGTGAGTACCATCACACTCAGGAGTGGTAAGGAGCTTCCATCACCCATACCCTCATCAGACACCTCGCCTCTACCTAGTTAGCCCAATGAAGAAGTCTAGCAAGGTGAGAAAAATGAGACTAAACCCGAGGCACGCCTACCTACCCCTAAGGTAAGTATTTCTCCCTTGCCTTCAGTTGAACCTTACATATCTAAGGCTCATTTTCCTAGTAGGTTGGTGAAACTGAAGTAGGACAACAAGGATGAAGACTTGATCGAAATGTTTAAAAATGTTCAAATCAATATTCCCTTCTTGAATGCGATTCAACATATTCCTAGGTACACTAAGTTCCTCAAGGAACTTTGCACCAAGAAGAGGATAGGTAAGGATAAGGAGCGGGTTGCGGTAAGTAAAAATATTTTGGCTTTGCTTAAACATAATATGCCTGAGAAATGTTGAGACACAGGTATGTTTACTTTACCTTGTGTCATTGGTAGTAGAGTCATTCGTCATGCCATGCTTGATCTAGGGGCTTCTATTAATGTCATGCCTTATCATGTGTATGAAGATCTTAAATTAAAGGATTAACAAAGAATTGTTGTGTGTATCCAATTGTCTGATAGATCTTACATTCAACCCTTAAGGATAGTTGAGGATGTATTGTTGCAAGTTAAAAAATTGATTTCCCTATTGATTTCTATATTTTGAAAATGGATGAGGTTTCTTCCTCTTCTTCTTCTACAATTCTGTTAGGTAGACCCTTTATGAAAACTGCAAAAAAAAATTATGTTGATAAGGGTTTTCTTTCTGTAAAGTTTGATGGAGAAGTGGTTGCATTCAATATCTATGATGCTATGAAATTTCCTGAGGAATATCTATCCTTTTATATGATTGAAATACAAGATTTAGTGGATGAGATTGTTTTGCAAGATAGTGATGATGACTCTGTTAAGTTGATTGCTCCACATATTGATTTGGATTTGCATGACTTGCATGATCTATCCCTCCCTTCTATTGATGTTAGCAACCATCAGGAACCTTTTTCCGATGTTGTCAATTTGCAAGTACAAGAGATTGAGTTGAAAGCTCTCCTAAATCATTTGAAAGACATGTACCTCGGGGAAGGAAACACCTTTCTAGTTATAATCTCTAAGGAGTTGACACCCACCCAAGAGGAATCTTTAGTTGAGACCTTGAAAATTATAAGAAGGCCATTGGGTGGACTCTTGATGATCTTAAGAGAGTAAGTCATTCTCTGTGCCTGCACAAAAAAACCTTGGAGGAAGGAGCCAAAGCCATAGTTCAACCACTAAGAAGGCTCAATCCCACGATGAAGGACGTTGTTCTCAATGAAATTATCAAGCTAAATGAGGTTGGCATAATTTACCTAGTTCCTGACATTAAATGTGTTAGTCCTATTCATGTGGTACTAAAGAAGACCAGCATGAAAATTGTGGAAAACGATAAAGGTGAGATGGTTCCGATGCGCGTCCAAAACGGATGGAAGATGTGCATCGACTTTCGAAAGCTCAATGAGATAACTAAAAAGGATCACTTTCCTATCTCGTTTCTTGACCAGATGGTGGAATGGCTTGTCAAGAAGGCATTATTTTATTTTCTTGATAGGTTCTCGGGATTTTACCAAATCCCAATCGCTCAAGAGAACCAAGAAAAGACTACCTTCACTTGCACTTACGGGACCTACACCTTTAAGAGAATGCCATTCGGGCTTTGCAATGCCCCAGGTATGTTCCAAAGGTGTATGATGAGTATTTTTTCTGATTTCATAGAAAAGTGCATTGAGGTTTTCATCGATGATTTTACAGTTTACGGAGAGTCTTTCGATGATTGTCTCCATAATCTTGGTCTTATGTTGAAATGTTGCATTGAAACTAATCTTGTACTGAATTATGAGAAGTGTCATTTTATGGCTTCACATGGCAATGTTCTAGGACAACTAGTTTATGCTAAGGGAATTGAGGTAGACAAGGCAAAGATAGATGTTATTGCTAATCTACCTTATCCTACTTGTATCAGGGAGATTTGTTCTTTTCTTGGTAGCACAGGTTTTTACAGACATTTCATCAAGGATTTTTTGAAGTTGGCTTTACCACTATCCACATTGTTGTAGAAGGCTGTGCTTTTTGAGTTTGACAAGGAGTGTTAAAAGGCCTTTGACACTTCGAAGGAAAAGTTGACTTCCACCTCGATTCTTCAGCCCCCACGATGGGATATTCTGTTTGAGATAATGTGTGGTGCTAGTAATCTAGTAGTGGGAGTAGTTTTGGGAAAACGAGTTGACAAGAAAAGTCATGTTATATGCTTCACATCGAAGACCCTAAATCCTACCCATTTTAACTACACCACAACTGAAAAAGAGTTCTTGGCAATTGTTTTCACTTTAGACAAACTTCGCTCTTACATTCTTGGCTTTCCTATTACTATTTATATTGACCATTTTGCTCTTAGGTACCTCATGACCAAGAATGAGTCTAAGCCTCGACTTATTCGATGGATGCTTCTTCTTCAGGAGTTTGCCTAATTCCAATTATGCTTCTTCTTCAGGTACCTCAGACCATTTGAACATGATTATGCAAGAAGAGGATCTTATGCCTGTACGAGAGGATTTCCCTGATGAGTTTCTATTTCAGATCGCCACATTGATGCCATGGTGTGTTGACATGATAAATTTTCTTGTGTCAGGTAAGTTCCCTTATGATATGCCTAGTTTTAGGAAGGCTAAACTAAGGAGTGACTCGAAATACTTTGTTTAGGACCCAACATACCTTTGGAAAATTTGCTCAAACCAAATAGTTTAGAGGTGTGTCCTCAATAAGGAATTTGAGTCTGTACTTTCATTTTGTCATAAGATGACGTGTGAAGGGCATTTTAGCCCTAAAAGGACTGCTAGGAAGGTTTTAGATAGTGGTTTGATCTGTGACTCTCTATTTGCTGACTGCTTTGCATTTTGTAAATCTTGTGAGAAATGTTAGAGGTTAGGATCTTTGTCTAGGAGAAACAAAATGCCACTTAACTCTATTATTATGTGTGAGGTTTTCGATGTCTAGGGTGTGGATTTCATGGAACCCTTTCCTTCTTCCTATGGGTATTTATATATACTCTTAGCCGTTGATTATGTATCGAAGTGGGTTGAGGCTATCCCCGCTAGGACTAACAATATTACTGTTGTTTCAAGATTTTTAAGGGCTAACATCTTTTCTAGGTTTGGTATTCCTCGAGCCATAATCAGTGATAAGGGTTTGCACTTTTGTAATCGAACCATTGAGACTCTTATCAGGAAGTATGGAGTTCATCATCAAGTTGCTACTCCGTACCACCTTCAGACGAATGGCCAAGCAGAAATATCCAATCGAGAGGTCAATAGTATCCTTGAGAAAACTGTTAACCCTACGAGGAAGGATTGAAACATGCGCCTCGACGATGCTCTTTGGGCTTACATAACTGCTTTCAAAACTCCCATTAGGAGAACGCCCTTCAAGCTTGTCTATGGCATGGTGTGCCATTTGTCGGTAGAGGTCGAGCACAAGGCCTATTGGGCGGTTAAGCTATGAAATATGAATTTAGCTTAGGCTGGTGAAGAAAGGCTTTTGGAACTACAAGAATTGAAGGAATTACATCTTGAAGACTCTAAGAACTCGAGACTCTACAAGGAAAAGAAAAAGCTAATTCACGATAAGGGTCTTGCAAAGAAAGAGTGTAGGGTCGGTCAGAAAGTGTTGCTTTACAATTCGCACCTCTTACTTATGCCCGGTAAGCTTAAGTCAAAATGGCTTAGTCCTTTTGAGACTATTAATGTGTTTCCCTATGGTGTAGTTGAGAATAGAAGCCTTGAGACTGGAAAGGAGTTTAAGGTAAACAGGCACCGCCTCAAGATCTTCAATGAAGGGAAAGTCAACTCACCTCGCTCGAGTTTTCTGTTGAATTCACTCTCAATCACTTAAGCTCGTCCCTACCCAACGTCGAGCAAAAAACGTTAAATGCTGCGCTTTCTGGAGGCAGCCAGGTGTTAAAATTTACATGCTTTAGTTTCTTTTTCTTTGTTTCTTTTTTTGAATAAGTTGAAAGATTGGCTGATTACACTTATTTTTCTTCATAGGAAAATCATACTTTTGGCTCTTGAAAGGATAGGTTTCCTTTGATCATGCTTGTGTCCAATTCCAAAGGATTTTTTTTCTATTCCCCTAGTCCCCTCTTTTTGTCCTTAACATGAATTATAGCTTAGGTATACATTAAGGACAATACATATTTCTAAAGTTGGGGGTGGGCAAAGTATGTTTCTTGATTTTCTGATTTTGTGCATACCCTATACCAATTGCTTTGTGATAGTTTGATGTTTGAATGTTTTGTTCGCTCTATTTGTCATTTCCTCTTGATGACAAGTTGATGATGCACTCATTAGGTTGTATGTTTTTTTAAATAAAATGGAAATTCTTTCATGATTTTGAGCTTTTTATAAAAATCTTTTCATGAAGCCAATGCAAATGAACCTAGGTTGAAAAAATTTTCTTTATAAATCCCTCAAAAGTCTTAAAAATGAGTTATCCATCCCAGATTTTTGTTGTCACCTCAAAAGGCCCCTTTTTAGCTTGGGAGTAACCTTTAATGCCTGAGAGCAAAATACAGTGAGAAAATAGTGGCCTTGTGTGCAAGTAAAATAAATAAAGGGAAGTAAACTAGTTGCTAAATTGAAAAAAAAAAATGCATAAAAAGGAGGAATATATCGGCGTGCCTGCAAAAAAATAGCGTGTGTGTGTGCATGTATGAGGCCCGTGAGATTAGCAAGAACTACCTCCGCTGTGTCTAGTTAGGGCCTGCGAGAAAAGGGTAATAGGTTCCCGGCAGTGGGGTATGAAAGCTAGCCTCTAGGTAAAATAAATTCCCTCTACGTTTTGCGTGTGTGAGTTTTAAGCACTCTTGGCTAGTGTTGCTCTTTGATTAGCAAGAACAGTATATCTTGGGTTGATAACCAAGCTAGAGTAGAGGGAAGATGAAATGGGAGTTGGATAAAACTTTTCTGTGAGCTTTTCGATTTATGAAAAATTTTCCATGCCTTAGTATTCATTCATATATGGCTTTGGTTGTAACTTATTATTATTTTTATTTATTATTTTTTTTATAATAAGTCTCAATTGAGTGATTAGATGAATTTGGATTATATTGAGATTTATTGTGCGACCCTAAGGATTGTTGAGACTTGAGATAGGATTCGATAACTGAATGAACAATTTTTTGTCAATTGCATGATTGAGTGTTATGACCTTGCTCGGGATGATCAAGAACTAAGTTGGAGATGTTTGTTAGCTCTCAAAAAGAGCTAATTTTATGTCCTTAATTCTTCTATTTTGGATTATTTTTGTGTTCTATTTGTTTTATTTTGTAGGAGAATTGATTTAGTGGAGCAAGTATGCTACAGAGATGAAAGATTGAGCCAAAAAAAGGGAAAATTTGAAGTTGGATGCACCAAACTGAGCAGAGATGTAAAAAAAGACCAAAGTACCCTATTTTAGCTTTGCAATGCTCCTAAATTGCCTAATTCCAATGTTTGCTTGATGCTTAAAGACAGTAAGCTGGGGTGCGGGGCAGCGCCACAACGCTACCCCAACCATTGCAACGCTCTAAAGATAGACAACGCCACTGCCGTGACGCCAGCCCAACGCTAAAAGGTAGAATGGTCAGCGCTGCAATGCTCACCCTGAGCGTTGCAATGCTACGAACTTCAATGGATGATCCTCCTTCACTCGCAATCAAGTGAGTGTCAAAGCCTCATTCCAACGCTTCCTCAACGTTGTGGTCTATGTCGCTGCAACATTGCAACGCTCTCCCTAGCATTGCAACGCTTCACCAAATCTATAAATTGATGTTTTTGGGTTTAATCAAGGTGAAGAAAAATAGAGCTTGAGGAAATTTTTGGGAGACAATTAAGTCGAATTGCTGGACAAATTTCATCATATTCAGCCGCTTTTCTACATCTTTGATTGATATTTCAATATGCTTATGATAGGCTAGGTAAACTTTTTTTTCTTATGATTAGCTGTATGTTTAAATTCTTGAAGGAATTCTAGTTAATTTACTGAATTGTTGTGAATTCGATGGGATGATTTGATTTAATTTTAATAGAATTTTTATGAATTGATCTATCAAATTGGTTTATTGAAATTTTTGTTTGCAAATTCGTCATAGCCTATGCAATATTGATTGATTTAGTTGCGAAAATTAGGGTCACATGTGTAAAGTCTAGACTTTTTCTGACCAAACTCATGTATGCCTTAATTTAATCATTCCCAAATAATCATGTTATAAGATATGGCTATCCGACTTGTAGTATGTCTCAACAATTGAACCCTTTCATAATGCAATTTGATTTTAACAAGTATGTCACTAAAAAGAAAAGTTGTATATTAAATTAGGGCTAATTTAGTTTAATATCGAATTTGGCTAATTGGGTTGTTAGATTTTCTAATAGGTTGAGGGGTTCACAGATTTAGTATAATTAATTGGTGCCTAATGATAGAAATATTAAACATATATACTAATCCCAAGGATTTTTTCATTGATTTAATCCAACCCTTTTTGCGTGCTCAATTTTGTTTCTTTACGTTGCACGTTAATTTTTAGTCATTGTAT
Source organism: Benincasa hispida (assembly GCF_009727055.1). Taxonomy (NCBI): domain Eukaryota; kingdom Viridiplantae; phylum Streptophyta; class Magnoliopsida; order Cucurbitales; family Cucurbitaceae; genus Benincasa; species Benincasa hispida. The sequence continues at coordinate 20,499,997 of NC_052352.1, read as the reverse complement.
CCACAAATCCAATTAAACCCCCATCACATGGATTCTCTAATTATCCTGGCTAGTCATTAGTTTTCCTGTGGATTTGACCCCGTTCTTACTGCTTTATTGCGTTTATGGGTATAACAATAGGATCGGTTATTTTATTTCATTGTTTGAGTTAGTGAGCATGTGAGACAACGTTTCTGTTAATTCTAAACCTCGAACAATGTCCTAGTTTCTTGTTTTTGTGTACTGTTGTACATATTGTACTTTTATTGTGTATATCCCACTAGCTTTAAGGCAAGTGGGAAATTGTTGAGGTTGATGCCCTAAATCTCATGGCCTTGTAGTTTGTAATTATATTTGTACAAAAAAATTATTTATCTAATAAAATAAAAGGTATTTTATTCGACATTTAGTTGCATTAACCCACAAGAACCAATAAACTAAGATTCAAGATTATTTTCTATAACTCAAACATGTATGTAGAGACAAACAGGTGGATCATGTTTAAGTGATAACCTAAACAGTCTGTAGTAGATGGATAAGGCTGGATATCTTATCCTTGTGACACTATGAATACAAATCGCTTTGTAGGTGTACAATTGTTGTAAATTGCTATAAATAATCTATCCCGATCATTCATGTGGAGACATGTGAGCGGCGGTATTCTATACAAAGAGTTTGTATAAGATCGGACCACGGAGTGAATAGTCTTTCTATATAACACTATTGCTAAAAGAGACTTAAATTTCATCAAGATGACCATAGGCGACTTGATTTGGATGAAGGTGGTCCTTTTATCTACATGGGTGAGAGTGACCAGTTTCACCAACTCAATATGCCTAGCATTTAGAGATTTATCTGATTGGGGAGCAGGGAATGCAACTTCACAAGAAGAAATTCACTCCTTCCCTACTATTAGGGTAAGTAGAGAAATTTTTCCTTTAAGGGTTGATTCTGGGGCTTGAACAATGTGGTGCCACACCCTCTCCTAGCGCGAGAGAGGTTGAGACTATAACTTATTGTTCATTAGAGGGATCAGAAATACATAAGGAGTTAGATGTAACTACAGGGACAAAATGTTAATTTTGATCTAGCTGTACTTACGAGTAATTTGTGAAGGGTCAACGCAATGTTGATTGGTTATATCTAATGGATACAAAAATATATCTATAGTGCGAAGAGTGTAGCTATCAATCTTTAAATGAGTGACCGACAGTTAATGGAAGTTGGTTAATTTAATTAAAGAGTTTAATTAATTAATCAAATACCATTAGAGCTTCAATCTGTAGGTCCATAGGTCCTTTCGTTAGCTCAACTGGGATGAATGAGAATCGAATTAATTTTGGATTAATTTGAATTATTCAAATTAATAGAGAGAATTAATTATATGAGATATAATTAATATAAAATTAATTATATGAGATATAATTAATACAATATATATGATACATTATTGTTGGGTTGATGCCCTAAATCTCGTGGGCCCTGAGTTTGTAATTGTAATGTACAAACATTTTATTTATTTAATAAAATATGAGATATTTTATTTGACATTTAGTAGCATTAACCCACAAACGAAAAAACTAACATCCAAGGTGATCTTTTATGGCTTAAACATGTATGAAAAGATATAAGGTGGATCATGTTTAAAGTGATAACCTAAATGGCATAGTAGATGGATAAGGCTGGGTATTATCCTTGTGGCACTACGAATACGACTCACGATTGGGTTTTATGTCCTAAAACTCGCAGTTTGTAAAATGAAAAATATTTTCTATAATCAATATGCTTATTATTGATATCATAAATTGTATGAAAGTCTAAATCTAATAAACTAAGACCCATGACTATTATATGAGTACTTGAACTTTATGTGGAAACATAAGAGTGGATCAGGTTCGAGTAAATAGTCAAAATGATCTGCGGTATATGAATAAGGTTGGGTACCTTGTTCTAGTAACACCACTGGATGCGGCCTACTCTGTAGTTATTACAAAGAGTTGTAAAGTTCTACATACGATGTGATCCTAATTCGTACATGTATGACTTGAGGAGTGGGGGCGTCCTTTGCAATGAGTTTGCATAAGATCGAACCAAAAAATAAGTCACTCTTACTTTATAACGTTGTTTATTATATAAGACTGACTATTTCACCTAGATGACCTAGGTAACTTGATCTTAATCCTGAGCTAACTATGAACTCCTGTTTATTCGGGATTATCCTTAGATTTGCATAGGTGAGGGTTGGCTCAACAGCGCTAGCTTAATAAGACTCCCATTTCAGGGGTAAGATCTAATAGATAGCTGGAGACATAGGGTGCAAGACGGAGTTCACGCCTATCCAATTTAGGGATAAGAGAAAGGTTGTTCTCTTAAGTACTGAATCCAGGTCTTGAACAAGGGACCACACCCTCTCACTGGGCAGAGAGAGTTTGGTTTAGTGATTGGATCACAAACCAATTGTTCATTAGAGGATCAGTAGGAACTTGAGGAATAAGACGTAATCTCGGATCAGTTGTTCATTTGACCCAACCGTTATTATGAACAACATGTGAAGGGTTGACATGCTGATTATGGTTAAATCATATGGACATAATATATCTATAGTGAGGGGAGTGCAACTATGGACCTTAGTGGAGTGGCCCATTAGTTAACGAATGGGGATTAATCTAGCCTAATGAGTTTAGCCAATTAGTCTCGGATCGTTAAAGCCCATGATCTGTAGGTCCACGAGGTCCCCCTACTAGTTCATAACGGACTAGCTCTAGAATAAAGTGATAAGTTAATTTGAAATGTTCAAATTAGAATTAAGGGAATTAGGATTATATGAGATATAATTACGTGTTTAATTTGAGAATTAAACAGAATAGAAGAATTTGTATTTAAATATGATTTAAATATATAAAGATGGATATGTGTAAAAATTAATTTAATATTTGATATTAAATTAATTAAGTTTTATTTAAAAATTAATTTATGAAATTAATTTTATTTTTTCAGTTTTTAAAAATCAAAATGGATTTTAAAAATAAAATTTTTATTTTGAGATAAAATTGGAAATTGGAAAAACAAAACACAAAATGGAAAAACTTGGTTTTCGATTATCCATCTCCTAAGTTGCTCACATGAAAAGCATTCACCATTGTCTTGTCTTACTCACGGCATGAGCTACAACTCATGCAACTCTCTCCCTTGCATGTTGATCTGCAATATACTAAAGAGTTTGGAGTGAAATTCGAGCATGCAATCAAGAGAGAATTTTAGAGAAAATTCGTGTTGAAGAAAGAGTTCTTCACCAAGATTGCTGCTGCGAGCTTTTCTCTTTCATCCCTTGATTCAAGCTTGTTTTAAGTCCCACAATTCAATCTAGAGCACCAAGAGAATAGCGGGGAAGATCTTGAGGTGGTCTGCAACAAGATTTGGAGAAGATTACAACTGGAGATCGAGCTTTGAAGAAGTTCTACAAGAGATTACAACTGGAGATCGAGCTTTTCTGCAAGACATGCTTTATATTTTACAAAAATTAATGAATTAAAATGCTTTAATGATCCATGTGCTTCTGTTGTTGCTGATACAATCCTACACCCGCTTTGTAAATATAATAATTATTGTAAAATGCTACAAATGATATGATTATGATCATTCATGTAAAGACATGTGAGCGGGGGTATTCTATACAAAGAAGTTTGTATAAGACTGGACCACGAAATGTCTAGTCTTATTATATAATGTCGGACCACGAAATGAGAGTGGCCAAATCGCCAACTCAATAAGTCTACCATTTTGGGGATTCGTCATATTAGGGAGTTGGGGACACAACTACACAAGATGGAATTCACTCCTTCTTTAATGTCGGGGTAAGTAGATAAATTGCCCCCTTAAGGTCTGATTCTAAGGCTTGAACAATGTGGCGCCACACTCTCTCTTGGCCCGAGAGGGGTTTAATCATAGTTGGACTATGACTTATTGTTCATTAGAGGGATCAGTGGTACTTAAGGAGTTAGATATTACTATAAGGGCAAAATGGTAATTTTGGCCCAATTGTACTTACGAGCAATTTGTAAACGGTCATTGTACTGTTGACTGATAATATGTAATGGACACAGAAATATTTCTATAGTGCGAAGAGTGCAGCTGTCGATCTTATATGGAGTGACCGATAGTTAATGGATGTTGAATAATTTAATTAAAGGAGTTTAATTAATTATTCAAGTACCATTGTAGTTTCAATCTATAAGTCTATAAAGTCTCCTCTGTAGCTCAATAGGGATTTATGAGAATCAATTTTGGATTAGTTTGGATTGTTCAAATAAATTTAAGGAATTAATTATATGTGATATAATTAATTTAACTTAATTATATATGATATACTTAATATAATGCATTTGATACATAATATAAACTTTTTTTTAAAGGAAATAAATATTTGAATATGATTCAAATATTAATTATGTGAATTGAATTCATATAATTAAATTTAGTATAAATGAGATTTATATTAAATACCATGCATTACTGAGGGAATTAAAACTATAGGTTATGTGTTATGTATGATATATCATACAGTTATATATATATAATCTTTATTTAAATTTAAATTAATTTATTTTAATTTTAAAATTAAAGGGGGGAAATAACTTCCCTCCCTTTAATTCTCTCTTAATCTCAAGTAGTGAGTGGAGCAATTGGGAAAAAATATCTTCTTCATAGAAGATGTGTGACAGAGTTCTCTCTAGATTTTTTTGTGATCTCTCAGTTTTTTTTCCCCAAAAAATCTTCTCTTCTCCTCTCAATCTATCTCCCTATTCCGAAATCACAAAGCCTATAACTCCTGTGTTTCTCTTACCCTAAGGAGAATATAGAGGAAACTTTTGTGGTGGTGGTCATCTTGGATTGTGATTGTTCATGATCAAAGAGGAGGAAATTTGTGAAGAACAGTTCTTCAAGGGTAAATTTCTTGAAACCCTAACCCTAATTTCATTTTCTCCTTCTTATTTGCTTATGTTTTATCATGTTTCTTTTCTGCCAAAATTAATCAATTAGAGTGTTTATGGATCCTGATGTTTTCTGTAGGGTGCTGGTGTCAATCAAACAATTGGTATCAGAACATCATATAAGCATTCAATTCGGATTAATTTTGGTTTGGTGGGTGTTTTATATGAAAATAAGAAACTGTTGTACTAATATAGTTTTCTGAGTTTTGGCCTTTAATTTCTCTTTAATTTCCCGTTTAAATTTGTAATTGGCTATTGTTTGATGAGCCTTAATGTGTTCCCAAGACTCTGTAATTTATTTGGAGTCATTAGAGTTGAAATTAAGCTGTAATTCGAAGAAACAAGCGAAGAGGCCGAGTTACAGATTCTAGACGATTAGCCTCTGTTCATATCGTCGTTGAGCTCTAGTAGCTAAGCGATCATTTAGTTTCATGCATTAGACAATGAGAAGGACAAGCTAAATGATCGTGTAGCTTTGGGCGTTGATCGTTTAGGTGTGTTGTGTGCTAGACGAGCGTTTACCTCAATAGCTAAGTGATGCGTTGTATTGCTATACGATGGCACTATATGATCGTGTAGCATCGGGTGGGAGCTAAGCGATGCGGCAAAGAGCTATATGATGGCGTTGAGAGATTGCTTACCATGATCGTTTACATTTGATCCAGAGCTAAGCGATGCGTTGAGTTGCTATGCGATGGCACTAAGCGATCGTTTACCTCCATGCGGTATCTAAGCGATGTGTTGAAATGCTAAGCGATAGCATTAAGTGATCGTTTACCTTTGAGTGGCAGCTGGGCGATGCGTCGAGAGCTATGCGATAGAATTAGGCGATCGTTTACCTCGGGCGCGCGTTAAACGATCAAGATGCGGCGCTAAACAATGGGAGCTCAGCGATCGTGTAGTAAAATGTCCGTGCTAAATGATGGAGCTATGCGATAGTGTATGACACTAAACGATCGTGCAGCGTCCTTTGGCACTAGAAGATGACACTATACGATAGAAAGAAACACTACACGATCGTGTAGCTTTGTTAAGTGATAAGCGTTGGTTGCTAAACGATCAAGAAACTGCTATACGATCAAGCCAAATGCATGACGATGGTCGTCATTGCTAAATGATCAGACTTAGCGAGATTTTGGGCGAGAGCAAGACAAGTCGGTTCAACCGATTCTCTTGCGGTTTGGTCCAGTTCAGCTTTAAATAGTTTTTGGCTAGTTCGGTTCAAACTCTGCTGGTCTGGTTCAGACGGTTTGGGTCTGGTTCAAGCGGTTTGGAGCGGTTCGAGTGGTGTTGAAGCTGTTTTTGTAATAATTAGGCTTTTATTTGCTTGTTTTTGCCAAAACTAAAACCATATCAGTTTATATTTAATTATTTATGCATTGGATGATGTTATAATTAAATAAATCTTGTATGTGCATATAGTATGCTATTTAGATTTAAAATCCCACCATAGGAAGCATGCAACATGCATTAAAAGTATGTTATAATTTGTTATAATATATAGTATGCATGTTAGGGTTTCTTGTATTTAATATAAGTGTTATATTAGATATTGAATGCCTATATGTTGTGGATGTTTAACATGTCTAAAGTTTTATAAGCTATTATAAAATTAGGTTAGACATTTAAAATCCATAACGAAGAACAGCTGCATGCTCACGTAGGTTAACCACTTGTTTTAATTAGTTACAATGGGTTGTTAAACTTGTAAAACTATGGTTACATACTCAACCGGTATATAATCCTGTCGAAGGCTGGGGGTATTTAAGTTGATGGTCTACAAAACACCTTCTACTTAGGGATTAGGCCGAATAATTGAGCGTTGGTAACCAGTTTTATGAGTATTCGTGCACGATGTAAGGTAATAAAAGGATTTATCACCTAGACATTGTAGGTTTAAGTCCAATTATAACAGTTATACTCGGATAAACCACATAAACTTAGGGTTATTTTTATTTAGTCGGAAAAGAACCTAAGTATAAGTTTACCCAAAATATTAGAATACTTCAGTGGTAGTGAATAACTTCTATATGATAGAGTTATTAGAAAACTTCAGTGGGAGATTAATAACATACACGATATGTTATTCTTAGCTCTCGCGTCCTTAAGAGTTCACAGTCTAGATTTAAGCGGTACTTCGTGTCACCCTAGAACTGACCTCCCTTCAGTAAGTGTTTTGTATGAGTCAATATCAAAGTGAATGGAGGAAGTAATTCATAGTAAGTGGGTGAAGGAAATGTGTCAACATATCCTGCAGTCTCTTCCGTTAGTTTGAACCGTGAGATTCCTATGTTGCGCCTGCTGGTTAGCTTTAAGTGGCCTTTTCCTAGTCATTTATTTTTGGACGGCTATCCCCTCGGAGGGTTGTAACATAGGATTCAAAATAACTCAAGCTCCAGAAATGGATAGGATTTCTTTGGTCATTAGTGGCCTCTGACGTCCAAAAATGGCGAGGCTACACTTACAGAGTTATTAAGTGTTAACAATGTTTGCCCAAAAGCGATACCTAAATGACTATCAGAATATGAGTTATTCTGGAGGTAATATTTAGTCAAGAATGTCTTGATGTAGTATCATTGCAAAAGAATAATCTTGGGTATATTATTAAAATTTCTAAAACTTGACTGAATTTAAATTTCAGAATGACAAGTTCAATAATTCAAGTGTTGGTGCCAGATAAATTCATTAGGGATAATTATGTGAATTTGAAATCAAATTTGAATAAGATACTTGTGATAGACAATTTAAGGTTTGTCTTAACTGAGAATAGTCCTCCCATTCCTAGCTCTAGCATAAACTGAAACGTTCAGAATGTATATGACAAATGGGTAAGGGCTAATAATATAGCCCGTGCTTATATCCTTGCCAGCTTATCTGATGTGTTGAAAAAAGAAGCATGAGGATATGAGTATTGCCAAAGAGATTATGGAATCTCTGCGAGGGATGCCATTAAGTACATTTATAATAATCGCATCAAAGTAGGGACCAATATTTGTGAACATGTCCTGGACATGATGGTCCACTTTAATGTGGCTGAAGTAAATAGTGTTGTCATGGATAAAAGAAGTCCAATTGGTTTTATTCTAAAATATCTTCCGAAAAGTTTTCTGCAATTCTGAATACATTAAAAAATAAAATTTGACTACTCTGCTGAATGAGCTACAGGCTTACCAGACAATGTTGAGAACAAAAGGTCTGATGTCAGAAGTAAATGTTACTACTACCGCGAAGTGAGGAATGTACTCCAAGCCTGAAGTTGCCTCCTCTTCAAAGAACAAGAGTATTCTTGTGAAGAAGGGCAAAGGGAAAGGGAAGAAGAACCCTACTAGAAAGAATGGCAAGGATAACGCTGCAGATAAAGGAAAATATTTCCACTGCAATGAAAAATGGCACTGGAGGAGACACTGCCCTCAGTATCTTACCGAAAAGAGAGCAGAGAAAGGTAGTGAGGCTAACTTGACCCCGGGACCATTTGCTCAACTCATCTAGTGGGAGAAGTTGCTGCTTGATGTTACTACTTTTGTAAATCTTGTTGAGAACAAATTGTATATATTCTTTTTCAAAAATTATGTTTGTTCTAGCAGCCTCTGTTAAGAATCAAATTGTTAAAACTAATTTGTAGATATTCAGATATTTTAATGGCTAGATAAAAGTATAGAAAGTTTACAAGATTTCTAGATCTGGCTGTTAACAAAGAGTTGTTGAGACAGATCAGATGCATCTTGCTCAAAGTGTTGAGAGTACCTTAATGTAGTGGGAGGAAAGTGTGCTTCTTGGCCATTATTGAGATTAAGATGCAATCCCTATATAGTTTTATCAAAAGCCTAGTGTATACTAACAATGTTTACAATGATTCTCTCGGCTAAAGTGTTTGAGATTTACCTAGTAGGACTAGGAATACCAGATAACCTAGGGCAAGTGGGAGAAATATCGGGTATAGAGATACCGAATGGTAAAAGATGGGTATGGGATGCCCTAGTTTATTCTATTTCTCTATAAAACTTAGAAACTCAGTCTTATATATCGGATGTATAAGTTACCACTGGAGTTTTAGTCCAAGTGGGAGTTTGTTGGGTTTTATATCCTAAAACTCGTGGTATGTAAACAATGGAACTTATTCTGAAAATTCAATAAAGATGTTATTGAATAGATTTATTGCTTGAATAGAAATCCAATAAACCTAAAAGTCTCTTGACTATTGGATGAGTACTTGAACTTTATGTGGAGACATAAAGGTGTATCAGATTCAAGTTAATAGTCAAAATGATCTATAGTATATGGATAAGGTTGGATACCTTATTCTGGTAATACTATTGGATGCAGCCTGCTCTGTAGTTGTTACAAGGAGTTGTAAAGTGCTACAAACAAAGTGATCCTAATTCATTCATTTTGGACATCATACGTGGGGGTGTCCTTGTGCAAAAGAGTTTGTACAAGAATGGACCATGAAATGAGTCACTCTTACTTTATAACGCTGTTTACTGTTTAAGACTGGTTATTTCAAAGCAATGACCTATGTAACTTGACCTTAATCCTGAGCTAACTCTGAACTCTTGTTTATTTAGAATTACCCTTAGATTTGCATAGGTGATGATTGGCTCAACAGCGCTGGCTCAATAAGACTCCCATTTCAAGGGTAAGACCGGATAGATAGCTGGGGACATAGGGTACAAGAGGGAATTCACTCTTATCCGCTTTAGGGATAGTAGAGAGGTCGTTCCCTTAAGTGTTGATTCTGGGGCTTGAACAAGGGATCTCGCCTTCTTATTTTGCATAAGAGAGACTTGGTTTTGTTGATTGTATCATAAAACAATTATTCATTAGGGGATCAGTGGGGACTTAAAGAGGTAATTTCGGGGGTAAAACAGAGATTTGACCCAGTCTTTATTACGAACAACCTGTGAAGGGTTAACTTACTAATTATGGTTATATCGAGTGGACATAATATATCTATAATGAAGAGAATTCAACTATGGGCTTTAGTGGAGTGACCCATTAGTTAATGAATGGGGGTTAGATCGGTCTAGTGAGTTTAGTTTATTTATCTCGGATCGTTGGAGCCCATCATCTGTAGGTCCACGAGGTCCCCCTACTAGCTCGAAAATGGATTAGCTCTAGAGTAGCGTGATAAGTTAATTTGAAACGTTCAAATTAGAATCAAACGAAATTGGAGAAAATATATTTAAATATGATTTAAATATATGATCATGAATTTGTGTAAAAATTAATATTGGATATTAAATTAATTAGAATTATTTAAACTGTTTAAATAATTATTTATTAATTTTATTAGAAGATTAATTTATGAAATTAATTTGTAAAATTAATAAATTTTGATTTTAGAAATAAAATATGATTTTTAAATCAATTTTAGATTTTGGACATAGAAAATTACATAAAAAGGAAAAAAGTGGTTTTCCATGTTCATCTTCAATAGTTGCTCACTAGGAACCCATCATCTCTTCCTTCATTAAACTCTAAGCATAAGCTGCATCTCATGCAGCACATCTCTTTGCATGATAGTCTGCAATATATTGAAGAGTTTGGAGTAAAGTTGAAAGTGATGAATCGATTGAATTTTTGTTGGAAATTTTGGATGAAGAAGGTGTTCTTCAATGGGTTCATTCAGTGAGCTTTCTTCATATTCTCCTTGATTCTAACTTATTTTGAGTACCACAACTCAATCTAGAGCACCAAGAGAATAGTAGGAAAGATCTTATAATGGTTTACACGAGGATTAGAAGGATCTTGCAGCTAGAAATCAAGATTTCAATAGTTCGGCCAAGGTATGTTCTTGAAACTCATTAAACTTTGTTTTAGCATGTTTCTTTTCTGCCAAAATTAATCAATTAGAGTGCTTATGGTCCTAATGTCTTCCATTGTGTGTTGGTGTCGATCCAACAGATGTATGGTCCATTTAATTGGTTTATGGTTAAGGAGTTGACATTCAACAAATGAGGATCAGTGGAGTTGTTCAATAGAGAATCGGTGGAACAATTGTTCAATAGAGGATCGGTGGAACAACCTAAGAGGATCGACGGAGTTGACATTCAACATATGGAAGCAAGATGTATGGTCCATCCTGCCACGGACGACTGTGCCCCTTTTTTTCAAGACCAGGAGTCAATACTTAAGGGAACAACCTATCTGCTAACCCTAAGATGGGTAGGAGTGAGTTCTATATTACAAGACTATATCTCCAGTTATCTATCTGGTCTTACCCCTAAAATGGGAGGCTTATTGAGCGGTGATGTTGAACCACTCTCACCTATGCAGATTAAAGGATAATCCCAAATAAACAGGAGTTCGTAGTTAGCTTAGGATTAAGATCGAGTTACTTTAGGTCATTGAATTGAAATAGTCAGTTTTAACAGTCAATGGTAGTTATAAAGAAAAGTGACTATTTCGTGATGCGGTCTTATGCAAATGTCTTTTTCATAGAATGCCCCCGCTCACATGTCTCCACATGAACAATTTTGGGATCACATCGTTTGTATCAATATACAAAGTGAGTCGTATCCATAGTATCCCCAGGATAAGGTACCCAACCTTATCGATATATTTATAGACCTTTTTGGCTATATACTAAACCTTGATCCTTCATTTATGTCTCTACATAAAGTTTAAGTATTCATATTATAGCCATGGGTTAGTTTATTGGATTTATGAATGAATGCAATTCAATAACACCTTTATTGAAAGAAGTCTCAATCATATCTTTACTCTGAATAGAATATGTTTAATGTTTACAAAATGCGAGTTTTAGGATATTCCCAACAAAAGCATGCTTAATTAGTCATATGAATCCTATTTCTGTCCTTTATATGAATTAAATGTTCTGTGAAATAAAATTGGGACATCAATCCTTCCGCAATGGGTATTCACATACTCTTTCATACAATGCATGCAATCATATAATATGACAATTATATGAATTATGATGCATTCACATGCTTATAAAATCATAAAATCATGCAACTATATAATATAACATTTATATTAAATATGATGCATGAATAATGTTTATCCTAAGGTGGGATTTAAAAAAAAAAAAAAAAAAAACTATATGGCATACACTATGCAACATATAAATTTAATTATACATCAAAGGTAAAAATTAAATAAATAGTAAAAATAGACCAATTTTTGGCATCCTAAAAAATTAAATAAATAAATTGTTGGGAATGACCTAAACTCGCAATTCGTAAATATTGTTAACATATTCTATTTATCAATAAATGTATTTTTGAGTATTTTATTCAAAAAATTGTTATTGATATTGCATTCTATTATAAATTCAATAAACGAATCCATGGCTATAATATGAACACTTTAACTTTATGTGGCAACATAAAAAAGGATCAAGTTTTAGTATACAACAAAAATGGTCTATAAGTACATGGATGAGATTGGGTACCTCATACTAGTGACACTATTAGATGCGGCCCATTTTGTATACTGATACAAATGATGTGATCCAAAAATCATTCATGTGGAGACATGTGAGTAGGGGCATTCTATGCAATGAGTTTGTATAAGACTAAACCTTAAAATAGTCACTTTTCTTTATAACGATAATTTACTGTTAAAAATGACTATTTCAAAATCAATGACCTAGGATAACTCGATCTTAATACTGAGCTAACCATGAACTCCAGTTTATTTGGGATTATCATTTGATCTGCATAGGTGATAGTAGTACAATAGCACCACTCGATAAGTCTCCCATTTTGGGGATAAGACAGGATAGATAATTGGAGACATAGCTCTGCAAGATGGAATTCACTCCTACCTAACTTAAGGTTAGCAGATAGGTGAAGGAACTCTTGAACCAGAGAACGTTGAGCGAAAGCAGATCGTTCCAAACCCATTGTGAAAGAACAACACATTTACAATAAAAAAAGTATAGTTATGCATCATTGAGTAAATTACAACATTCTTTAAGTTAAAAACAAAAGGAATCGAGTGACATACCTTTGAAGAACTATTCTTCGAGTATTTCCTCGATCAACACCAATCAAGCATCCAAGCAAACTCGATCAAAGTGCACGAACACAACGAATAACTAGTGAATAACACGAATTGTCAGATCCTCGAACACAATCGAGTAACACTCGATCCTCGACCCTAGAACAACAAACTCAATGCTACCAAAAGGCTACCTTGGTATTCTCGGTGTGAGAATCCGGAGGTGTGGGCTCTGAGTGGATTTGGTAGAGGGAAGGATGAACTATACGATTGTTTACACGATTGGGTAAATGCGAGAATGAGAAAGTCTATCGTATAGATTTGGTACTCGCTCATTGGGTAACAAGGAACTATCGTCTAGCAAACTTGATGCCTTGATACTTGATCGTTCACTCTCTCAAAGGCCTATCATATAGCTATTTTCTTTTTACCCGATTGAATTTGTTGCGATGCTGAAAAATGAAACGATTTTTCCTTTTATCCATCAGTTATTAAAACTGATAAAAACTCCCACTCAATCGGTTAATAGAGAAAAATAATCAATCACAATTATCTTATAATTGTTTTTGTTATAAATCAATATAATAACTAATTTTTCATATTATATTTATAACCTATAATTTTAATATCACATCATATGTAATATTCAAACTATAGTTCTTTTTCTCTTTTATGACATTTAATATAAATCATATTTGTATTAATTCCTCCAATTAATGTATCAAGTACATCAAATAAATTATATCACATATAATTTAATTAATTTAATTATATCATATATAATCAAATTTCCTCTTGTTAATTTGAACATTTCAAACTAACCCAAAAATTGATTTTCAACTTGAATCCATTGAGCTACCAAGGGGACCTTATGGACTGTAACTTGAAGCTCCAACGGTACATGAATAACTAACTAAACTCTTTAATCACAATATCCACCATCCGTTAACTGTCGGGCACTCCACTAAAGACCGACAACTGCACTCTTCGCACTACCAGATATATTTCTGTGTCCATTGGATATAACCATTCAACAATATGATGACCTTCACAAATCACTCGTAAGTATAGTTGGGCCAATTTACCGTTTTGCCCCTGTAGTTACATCTAATTCCTTAAGTATCACTAATTCATCTAATGAACAATACATCATAGTCCCACTATGAGTGAACACTTCTTGAGCCATGAGATAAATCCTAGAATCAGGCCTTAAGGGAGAAATTTATCTACTTACCTGCTTCGGGGAAGGAGTGAATTCTGTCTTGTGTAGTTAAGTTCCCAGCTCCCCAATCAGTTGAATCCCCAAAGTGGTAGGTTTGAGTCGGCGAACTAGCCACTCGCACCCATGCAAATCAAAGGACCACCATCATAAATAGGAGTTCCCAACTCACTCAAGATTAAGATCATGTTACCTATGGTCATCCTAGTGAAATGAAAGTCTCTGTCATGAACGACGTTATATAACGAGACTAAACATTTCGTGGTCCGGTCTTATATAAACTCCTTTGTATAGAGCATCCCCACTCGCATGTCTAATACATGAATGGTCAGGATTAAACCATTTGTAGCACTTTACAATACTTATAATATTTACAAAGCGAACTACACTCGTAGCGTCACCAAGATAAGATTTACCTCATTTATCCATATACCACAGACCATTTAGGTTATCACTTAAAGCACCATCCACTTGTATGTCTCCACATACATGCTTAAGTTACCACGACAACCAGGGATCTTAGTTTATTGGTTTGTGGTTAATGCAACTAAAATGTCTCATATTTCATAGAAAGCAGTGAATAAAATATCTCATATTATTACATCACATAGAGTTTGTTCATATAGGTGTTTACAAACTACAGGATCCTACGAGATTTAGGGCATTAACCCCAACAATAATTTATTCTCTTAAGCACTGATTTCTGGTCATTAAACAATGGTGCCTCGTCCTTTCATGATTGAGAGGGTCATGGTTTATAAGTTGGACTATAAACCAATTGTTCAATGGAGGATCTGTGAGAGCTTAAGGAGGAAGATGTATTTACAGAGGTAAGATGTTAATTTTGACCTAGTTGTAAATACGAATGACCTGTGAAGGATCGACTTACTGATTATGGTTAAAATGAACAGAAATATATTTATAGTGAGAAGAGTGCAACTATCGAGCTTTAGTGGTGTGTCTTGATAGTTAATGAATGGTGATTAATTCGTTTAAAGAGTCTTAACCAATTAATTGCAAATCGTTGGAGCTCATGATCTATACATCCATAAGGTCTCTCTACTAGCTCGTAAAATTATCTTGGATTAGTGAATTGAGTGAATTTGAAATGATGAGATTAGAAATTAGGGTTTTGAATTTGAAATGTTCAAATTCAATTAGGGTTCCTATTAATTGTATTTGATATAATTGAAACGTTTAATTTTAAAGAAATTAAATGATATTGGAGAGTTAAAAAATATTTAAATATTTGATGAGGTAAAATATAATATTTAATATTTGATATTAAATTAAATTAATTAATTTAATTAAATTAGTTTAATCAATTATTCAATTTTATTTAATTTTGAAATTTGTTCAAAATTGATAATTTGATTAATTAGAATTTATTTTTTTTTTGAAAATTCAAAATTATAAAATTAATCAAATTGTTTTTTTTTTTTTTTTGGAAAATTAGATTTAATTTAATTTAATTAATCAAATTGATTGAATTTAAAATTGAGAGTGTTGGATTTTCCCACACAATTTAACACCTCATGCCAATTCAATTTCTCAGCCATGCTAACTAATTTGCATGGTCTTCATCCATACATTGAAGTTTTGAATTTCAGTAACCTCTTCATGCAATCAGATTTAAATAAGAAACTTTGCAAAAATTAAGAACAAAAAAAAAACCCTCTTCAAGCTCACTCAAATCTCACTCAATTCAGTGTTTCCACCACACAATCCATGCTAGAGAATAGTAGAGAATATCTCTATGGTGGTCTACTGAAAGATTGAAGCATCAATTCATAGAATTCAACTGGAAATGAAGAGTTTTTATCGAAGGTATTGTATTCTTGAAACCCTCTTTTGAAATTTTGTTTCAATGCTTGTTTCAAACACAAATTAAGTATAATTAGAGTGCTTATTGATTCTATTTTTTTCCACTGCATGTTAATTTACTCTATCATAAATATAACAATTATATCAAGTTAATTAATTAAAATAATAAATACATAAAAACGAAATTAAAGCAAAAACTGCTCTAAAAGTACCTAAGAGGATCGAACCCATTAATTGGCAGCCAACTACACACGCGTGTCACACGTTCGGAGCACAGTTGCACTCTGGTCCTCTGTTAGCTCTAAAAAAGAGCTATTATTCCTAGCTTAATTCTAGTTCATTATCATATTTTATGTGTTTATTTCCCTATTTTGTAGATATCGAGAAATCATGAGGTAGAATTGACAATTTGGAAGCAATTTAGAGTTGATTTAAGCATTCGGGTTTCAAAGGAGTTGAAATAGCCAAATTTCCATCGAGTATCATCGAGTACTATCAAGCAAAGGACTGTTAAGTATTATCGAGTAAAATTCTACCAAGAAAACAACACCGAGTAAACGAGCAGCGAGTATCGAGTTGTCAAGCAGTAAGTAGAGAGTTTCTGGCAGAATACTCAGCGTTGCAACGCTCTTCACAAGCCTTAGACCAACGCTTATTCGACACTGGAAGGCAATCGCATCAAGTGCCACACTACCCAAAGCGTCACGACGCTCTGAAGTTGGGTCATCGCTAGCGTTGCAACGCATCTCAACGCTCGAGCTTCAACGCTGTAAGATAGAACACTCAGCGTTGCAACACCCCTTCCGAGCATTGCTATGCTACGGTTGATGGAAAATTGTTGAACGCATAGCGCAAGCAAGCATTGAAACGCCTGCCCAATGCTCCCCAATGCGCACCGCAACATTGTAACACTATTTTCCAGTGTTACGATGCTGCGCGTAACTTATAAATATTGTGTTGGTGTTCAGCCTTCGACGAGAAGAAGAAGCAACTTCCTATCACATTCCTCTTCTGAACAGAGTGAATTTTGAGAGCTTAGTTCAGTTTTAGGAGCCATTGAAGCCAAATTGTCAAACGATCATCGCCATAGTCAGCCTTGATTCTTTCCTTTGATCATTGTAATTCCAATATGCCTTTTAGAGGCTAGGTAATTTTCTTGGGATAGTTTGTATGTCTTAATTCTTGAACTTTACTAGTTTAATTTATTCAATTGTTGTGAACCCTTTGGGTGGATTTGATTTGTTAATAATAGAATTTCAATAAATTTTTCTGACAAATTAATTTATTGAATTTCTTGTATGCAAAATCATTCTAGCTTGTGCATAATTGATTGATTAAGTTGCACGTATTAGGATCGCATGTTTAGGATCTAAGGCCAAATTCGTGTATGCCCTAGTATAATCATTCCTAAATAAATCATACTATAATATATGGTTGTCCGGCTTATAGTGTGTCTGGACAATTGAACCCTTACATAATGCTTTTCCGTTTTAACTTGTATATTGCTAAGAAGGAAAAGTTTTAAATTGAATTAAGGTTGATTTAGATTTTTATCAAAATTGGCTAATTATTGGGCTGTTAGAATTTCTAATAGGTTGAGGGATTCACATAATTGGAGAAATTAACTAGTACCTAATGATAGAAAATAAAAAGTATACAAGCTAGTCCCAAGATTTTCCATCAATTTGATTCAACCCATTTTCCGTGCTAACTCTTAATTACTCTTCCCGGTTTGGTTTCTAATTTATTTTATAAACAAAATCAAGCACTATAAAAAAAAAACCCCTTTTTTTAGGAATTCATTAATTCATCTAAGTTAATTCAACAGTCTCTGTGGATTCAACCTCGATCTTACCACTTTTCTACGTTTGTAGTATAAGTCTTGGATCGGTGAAAATAAATTATCTTTGCTCGGGCCGGGAGCAGTTACGACACGTTAGTCCTGGAGTCCGAACTCTTTCTGAAGTGCAGCCTGGTGTAGCAACGTTGTGCTTAAGAAGAGCGTCATGGCACTTCACACGACTTTTCCCGAGCGTCATTGGGCTGCAACAGGGCCCCGTGACGCTCTAGCTCAAAAACCATTTACTTGTTCGTTTTTCATCAGTTTCTACTTTGAAACCCAGTCTCCATCACGAAAAATGCTTCACCATGAACGACATGGGCTAATACTTACTCGATAACGATAATAAATTCCCAAAACAATGGGCCCTCACAACTTTAATCAACATTAAAGCAAAAAATCCAAGTACCGAAACTTGCAATTATCCATTTTTGCAAACCAACATTCACAATGCATTAAACTCACTCTTTCTTTGATTTTCTTTTCAAAATGAAAAATAAAATGCATGATTTGGCTTTGAAACCAATTGAAGGAATCTAATTCCTCGTGAACGCGCATGAACACCATACAATTTGAAAAAATGAAATGCAGAGAAATAGAACTACTGGAAAATACAGGATAAACATTGCAAAGACCTAAACATGCTTTCTACTGAGATTTTGAAGAAGAGAGAACTCACTCTTGTTGAACTCTTTCTTCACGTAAATCCTTTTTACTGATCACGAATAGAAGTACTTATCTGCACGAACTCCTTCCACGAACCGAAAGAATA
The DNA here is from genome assembly GCF_009727055.1 of Benincasa hispida. Classification (NCBI taxonomy): domain Eukaryota; kingdom Viridiplantae; phylum Streptophyta; class Magnoliopsida; order Cucurbitales; family Cucurbitaceae; genus Benincasa; species Benincasa hispida. Next base: position 20,481,404 of record NC_052352.1, on the reverse strand, counting down.
GCAACAAAGTGAACAAGACACAACAACCAAACGATCTTCCTCGTTATTCTCTGGCAACAAGGAATTAGATGTGTGGACTCCAAAATCTTTTTGGTTTTTGGAATAGAAGGGAATGAATATATAGAAGATGAGAGAATTAGAGAGTTTTTTCTTCTTCACGTTCAATGTTTAAAACCATTACTCCTTGTCTGTCTTTTCAATATAGATCTTAAAAAGCAGAAGAAGAGAATGGGAAATACTCGAACACCCATCTACGTGAAGAATAACTCCCCTGTCGTGGAGCGTTATTAATTTTACAATATAATAATTATACTGTATTATAATATAACAAACTTTATAATATAATTGATTAAATAACTAAATTAATTAATCAATCATATTATATGTTTTTTAATCATATTAAAAAGGCACGACTCTCTTATAATCTATAATTTTAATATGAATCAAATTCACATTAAATTTTAAACTATAGTATTTATACAAATCTTATTTATATAAATAGTATTTGAATCTCATTCAGATATTTATCTCTCGTATATTATATAGTTTTAATTATAAATAATATTTATAATTAACAATATATTATAATGTATAAATATACATTATACTTTATATTAATCATATTAATCAATAACTTTAATTCCCATAAATAATTTGAACAATTCAAATTATTCCAAAAATAATTTTCCTTGATTTTATCATGAGTGAGCTAACAACGGGATCTTATGGACCTACAAATTAAAAGCTCCAACGATACGAAATTAATCAATTAAACTCTTTAATTAGATTAATCAATATTCATTAACTGTCGGTTACTCTACTAAAGACCAACAGCTGCACTCTTTGCACTATAGAAATATTTCTGTGTACATGGATTTAACCAACCACAGTAAGTTGATCATTCACAAATTACTCCTAACTACAGTTTGGTCAAATTACCGTTTTACCCCTATAATTACATCTAACTTCTTAAGTACCACCGATCCCTTTAATTAACAAACAATCTATAGTCCAACTATAAACTAACCCCTATGGGGACAATGAGAAGGTGAGGCCTCATTATTCAAGATCCAGATTTAGCTATTAAGAGAGTAATTTATCTACTTTTTCTAACAACGGGAATGAGTGAATTCCATCTTGTGTAGGTATATTCCTGAAGGATCTCTTAAAAAGATCCTTGAGCGGAAGTGGATCGTCCAAATTTCATTTTGATTGAAAAATGAATTTATGTAAACATACAAGATATACATTCTATATAAATTATAACATGCTCTTTATAAAGAAATAGGGTTCAAGAGATAATACCTTTGAAGAATGTTTCTTCGTGTAAATCCCTCGAACTGTCACGAACCTTGAACTCAGCAAACCTTGAAGAATTTCTTCAAGAACTTCATGAACCAATAAGAGACACAACCACTGGGAGCCTTTGGTATTCTCAGGGTGAGAGTTTAGGAGTGGTGGGCTCTAACTATTTTGGTTTGGAGTGAGTGTTTGAGTTTAGAGGAGGAAGAAGATTGAGAATACATAACGTTTTTGTTCTTCTATATCGTTTAGAAAACTTCAATCGTGTAACAACTCTCTAGAATAAGAGATTTTTTTTTCTTTTATTCCTTTTGCCATAAAACGAATTAACCACCCACTAATGTGGTTGGAGAGAAATTAGAAGTTATTATCCAAAATAATAAAAATTAGTATAAATAAATATGATAGAAAATTATATTAAATTTAACAACAATGAATCACATTCATAGAAAATTATATTTGAATCTTATTCAAATATTTATTTCCTCCAATTAAACTATAATGTATCAAATACATTATAACAATTATATCATATATAATTGAATCAATTTAATTATATCATATAATTAAATTGCCTCTTATTTATTTGAACAATTCAAATTAACCCAAAAACTGATTCTCAACTAAATCTTTTTGAGCTACCAAGGGGGCCTTACGGACCTATAGCTTGAAGCTCAAATGGTACGTGAATAATTAATTAAACTATTTAATTACATTATCCACCATCCATTAACTATCGGGTACTCCACTAAAGACTGACAGCTGCACTCTTCGCACTATAGATATATTACTGTGTCCATTGGATATAACCAATCAACAGTACGATGACTCTTCACAAATTGCTCGTAAGTACAACTAGGCCAAATTACTGTTTTGTCCCTATAGTTACCTCTAACTCCTTAAGTACCACTAATCCCTCTAATAAACAATAGATCATAATCCCACTATGACTAACCTTCTCTCGGGCTAGGAGAGAGTGTGGAGCCACATTGTTCAAGACCTAGAATCAGCCCTTAAAAGAGCAATTTATCCACTTATCCCTACTTCGGGAAATGAGTGAATTCCATCTTGTGTAGCTGTGTTCCTAATTCCCCAATAAGACGAATCCCAAAAAAAAATAGGCATGTTGAGTCGATTATTTGGCCACTCTCACCCATACAAATCAAAGGACCGCCCTCATAGGCATGAGTTCACAACTCACTCAAGATTCAAGTCATGTTACCTATGGTCATCCTGGTGAAATGAAAGTCTCTATTATGAACGGTGTTATATAATGAGACTAATCATTTCATGGTCCGATCTTATACAAACTCCTTTGTATAGAATATCTCCGCTCGCATGTCTAATACATAAATGATCAGGATCAGATCATTTGTGGCACTTTACAACATTTGTAACACTTATAAAGTGAGCCATATTCGTAGTGTCACAAGGATAAAGTACTCAACCTTATCCATATACTACAGACCATTTAGGTTATCATTTAAACATGATGCATCTGTATGTCTCCACATACATGTTTAAGTTACAACGATGACCTTGGTTGTTAGTTTATTGGTTTGTGTTTAATGCAACTAAAATATCACATTTTTATTGACAATGTGAAAAAATATCATATATTATTAATCACATAAGAGTTTGTTCATACAATGTCTACAAACTATAGAACCCTACGATATTTAGGGCATCAATGCCAACAATCTCCCACTTGTCCTAAAGCTAGTGGGGTGTACAAGATAATAAAATTACAAGTACACAAAACAATAAACTAGGGCATAACATGCCCAGTACAAGATCTCCCACCTACCCTAGTTCAGCCATGGTCTGTCCTATAGACCCATATTATGCAGGTGACCCTCAAACACTGTAGCCATTAGGGTCTTCTTAAACAGACCAGCAACGTTGTGCTCCGAAGCTATCTTCATGACAATCACGTCCCCTTGATGCACAATCTCTCGGATGAGATGATACTTCCGCTCTATATGTTTGCCACCTTATGACTCCTAGGCTCACGGGAATTAGCCACAATACCACTATTATCACAATAAAGTGTGATGGGCTTTGACATGTCTGGAACAACTTCTAGATCGGTTAGGAATTTTCTGAGCCAAACGACCTCCTTAGTAGATTCACAATCCGCTACATACTCAGCCTCCGTGGTGGAGTCTGCAAAGCACCCCCTGCTTGGTGCTTCGCCATTCTACTGCCCCTTCATTAAGAGTGAATACTGATCCTGATATGGATTTCCGAGAATCCTTATCAATCTAAAAATCAGAGTTTGTGTATCCTATAAGTATCAAATCCTTAGAACCATACACAAGGATGTAGTCCTTCATTCTCTATAGATACTTGAGGATGTTCTTAACGGATGTCCAGTGATCTAATCCTAGATTAAACTAATATCTACTAACTATCCCCACTGCATAGCAGATGTTACGTCTAATACATAACATCACATACATCAAACTGCCCACGACAGATGCATGGGGGACCCGTCTCATATTCTCAACCTCTTGAGGTGTCTTAGGAAACTGTTTCTTAAATAAAGTAACTTTGTGCCTGAAAGAAAATAGGCCCCTCTTGGAGTTCTGTATCGAATACTTGACAAGCATCTTATCAATATACGACACTTAAGAAAGTCCTAGCATTTTGTTCTTTCGATCTCGAAAGATATTAATACCAAGAACAAAATGAGCCTCTCACAAATCTTTCATTTGGAATTGGATCGCTAGCTAGTTCTTAACTGTAGCCAGTAAACCTACATCATTCCCAATGAGTAGGATATCATCTACATACAACACTAGAAAAACTACCGAACTGTTGATGATCTTCTTGTAGATACAAGGCTCATCAACGTTCTGATCAAAGGCATATGATTTGATCGCAGTATCAACCTTTAGTTCCAAGATCAAGATGCCTGTTTCAGTCCATAAATGAACCGATTAAGCTTGCAAACCTTTTACTCTTAACCTTGGACTATGAATCCCTCGGGTTGCACCATATAAATGGTCTCCTTAAGATTGTCATTGAGAAAAGCATTCTCGATATCCATTTGCCATATCTCATCGTCATAATATGAGGCAATGGATAGGAGAATTTGGATAGACTTCAGCATGGCAATAGGCAAGAAAGTCTCCTCATACTCCCTCTACTTGGGTATAATCCTTTGCCACAAGTCTAGTCTTGAAGGTTTGCACCTTCCCATCAGCACCTCGTTTCCTCTTGTACATCCATTTGCAACCTATAGGTTTAACCTCATCATATTGATCTACAAGATCCCATACTGAATTGAAGTACATAGACTCTATTTCGAGATCCATGGCTTTGATCCATTCATCTCTGTCAATATCCTTCATTGCCTTCTTGTAAGACAATGGATCCTCAACTTCACCATCAGCTACCATAGCTAGGATTTCAGTTGAACCCATATAGCGAATAGATAGGTTTGCAATCCTCCCACTACGTCGAGGTTCCTTCAACACTTAAGGTAGATTTGACCTACTAGATGAACCTACGTCAACAACTGTTGTTGAGGTACCAGGCTCTTCAACAACTCTTGTTGAAGATTCAGTAGTTTCTTTGGAAAGCTCATTCAACATGATTTTGCTTCTGGGTCTGTGCTCCCTTATGTGGTCCTTCTCAAGAAAAGTAGCATTTTTCGATATAAATACTTTGTTTTCTTTAGGATCATAGAAATAACAACCTCTCGTTCCCTTGGGGTAGCCTATAAATAGGCATAACCTTAAACATGGTTCCAGTTTCTTAGGATTGACCTCAAGCACATATGTTGGGCAACCCCAGATTCTGAAATGATATAAACTAGCTTTACGACCATTCCATAACTCCAGAGGTGTTTTGGCAACACTCTTAGAGGGAACGCAGTTTAGGATATAAGCTGCAGTCTCCACTGCATAACTTCAAAACGAAACAAGTAAGGAAGCGTAACTCATCATAGACCAAACCATGTCCAACAGGGTTCGATTTTTCCTCTCTGATACACCATTCTGTTAAGGTGTACCAGGTGCTGAGAGTTGGGATACTATTCCATGTTCTATCAAACAGTTTTGGAAATTCAGATCCAAAAACTCTCCACCTCGATCAGATCGAAGTGTTTTAATCGTTTTATTTAATGCATTTTCAACTTCAGCCTTGAATTCTTTGAACTTTTCAAAAGACTCAAACTTATGTTGCATTAAATAAACGTACCCATACCTAGAATAATCATCAGTGAAAGTGATGAAATATTCATAACCTCCTCTAGCTCTTACTTTCATCAGACCACAAAGGTCTGAATGCACTAGCTCTAGAGGTTCCTTGGCCCTATGACCTTTTCCAGTAAAAGGCCTTTTAGTCATTTTTCCTTCAAGGCATGACTCACACACAAGTAAAAAAAATTCTTCTAACTTGCTTAGAAGTCCATTCTTCTACAACAACTCAATCCTATTAAGATTAATGTGCCCTAATCTTAGGTGCCAAAGATGGGCATTTTCCTTAGGAGAAATTCTAAGTCGTTTATGTTGAGTTATGACAGTTTAAACATCTTTATGTTATGGAGGACATTTGTTGCTAACGGCCTTAGCACATACAAATTATTTTCTAGTTGAGCAGAACATATATCAACACCATTCTTAGTAATAAACACTTTATTTTAAGAAAAATTCAATTGATAATTACATTCCAAAAGACACTTTACAGACACTAAGTTCCTTTTTAAATCAAGAACAACAAATACATCATTCAAAATGAGAAATTTGTTCTGTGAAATTAACCGGAGACCTCCCACTGCCACAAGTGAGATGACGTACCCGGTTCAAACTTGCATCTTCATCTCTCCAGCATCAAGTTACCGCCAGGAACTAATTCTCTGAAATGAAAAACAAACATGATTGGTGGCCCTAGAGTCAATAATTCAGGCAGAATCATTTTCCACTAAACAAGTTTCCAAGACAAGTAAATCACATTTACTTTGTTTGGCTTTCTTCTTCTCTGTCAAATATCTGGGGCATTTTTTCTTCCAGTGCCCATCCTAGCTGCAATAGAAACATTTTCCCTTGTTAACCCTCACTGGTTGTCTATCCCTTAGAGCAGCAACTTGTGGGTTAGCAGCAGCCTTCCCCTTTCCACCCTTCTTCTTCTTCCACTTTTTGGTGTCGGAAGAAGACGGTACAGACTTAGTTCCTGACGTCAAGCCTTTATGGAACTTTTTAGAAGATGAAGCAACATTTGCTTCACCCTTCTTCTCCTTGCTTTCCAACAAGGATTAAAAAGTCTACAGCTCGTTGAGCAAAGTGGTAAGGTTGTAGTCAATCCTGTCCAGAATAGCATTGCTACGAAAATGAAGCTATTTGGTAAAGATTCCATAATGATGCTAACCTGTCTAGCTTCATCGATGCTTAACCCGTTCATCTCATCTACGTTGAAGTGGATCATCATGTTGAGTATGTGTTTCCGAATAGATGACCCCTCTTGCATACGTGAATTGAAGATGTACTTAAGAGCGTCGTGCCTGAACTGTGCGGACGGTTGTCCGAACATTCCCCGTAGGAACTCAATGATCTCACGTATAGTGACCATGGGCTCATGCTTCTTGGCCAAGACTTCGTTAAGGTTGGCCAAAATATACGTTCAGGCCTTCTTGTTCACCCTTGTCCATCGCTCATATGCTTCCTGAACATTTCGAGGAGCAGAAGAAGTTGGAATGGGAGGACACTCCTCCATTAGGACGAAACGGAGATCATCGATGATCAAAATCGTGTTTATTGTATTTTTCCAACTCGTAGTTTTCGCTAGTTAGTTTATCGGCGGCAAGTAAACTTAGAGTCACAGTAGCCATAGTAAAATTGAGTTTACTTGCATTAAACAAGTTTTAAAAAATCAATCATGCATTAGCAAAATAGTCTAGTGTACCCTAGTGACATTTATCTTACAATGATGCTTTAGTGAGGCAGGAAAAAAGTCACCATAGGGTGATCAAGTACCCCTTCACTGAAATGAGACATTTTCAATCATTAGACAGAAACAACTCCTTTTAACTCAATCTAATAGTCACCATTCTTCGGTCCAGAATTTGTTAATATCCTTAACAATTATGTGTAAGTGTAACCCCTTATTTTAGGTTCTATAGTCCCGCCCTAATGAGCCAACCTTATAGAAAAGCTTATTAGAAGAAGAGACTAAAGCAACCCTATGCATTTCTGGAGATCAAATAAAGAGTCATGCAAAACTGTCATCCTTTAGGGGGACACCCATGATGCCACGAGGCGATGCATGAAACTTTATCCAACCTAATGAGAGAGACCGAGGGATATGTTGTCACACATCCTGCTCCCACTTACTATAAACACTCTCTCCATTCACCTTGGTATTGACCTACCCAAATGTCACTAGTAGGGGGACACCCATGGTGCCTCGAGGCCGAGGATAGATATAATAGTGTGATAATCTCAAATGTATTTATAAGGGACCTTTTATTAGGAATCAATTTAATCCTATTAAACCCATGGTGCCTCAAATGTATCTATAAGGAACCGGTGGACCGAGATAGATAATCTCAAAACAAGAAATAAATGGCTAAACTATTACAAAATTTGAGTCCACTGGTTCAAAAAAAGTGAATCGGATCTTAAACCGCTCCACCAAGAACCTTTGCAGCTTGATCGTGTAGCAAACTCCTGATCGTTAAGTAACGAGGCGTCGAGTATAAACAATCGTATATATGCGATCGTATAGCTTTTGACTATGCGATGAGCATGAAAGTCTACGCAATCGTACAAATGCATCGAGTATCGCATACCATGCGATCGTGTAGCTACTGACTATACGATGAGCATGATAGTCTACACGATCGTGTAGCAAGCGTCGAGTATTATATACTATGCAATGAGCATGATAGTCTACACGATCATTTAGCATGCAAGCTTTGTGTCAAGTATCATATATCGCACAATCGTCTACCCATCGAGCGCCTATGCGATCATGCAGCCAACGCAACATGATCGTGTAGGAAACTCTACACGATCACGTAGCATTAGCTATGCAATCATTTAACAGATGCTACACGATCATGTAGAAAACTTTACACGAATGCATAACAAAATCTAAACGATCGTTTAGCTTTAGCTACATGATGTGGCCAACAACGCTTCGTCTTCTCCATCGAAACGCACTCTAACCTTTCTTCTGAAGCTTCACGAGCAAGTTAAAACTAAACGAATACTGACTCGGTTGCAAGTTTAATTCTCCAAAACGCAGGGGGCCTTACAAATTAACTTTGTAATTTAAACAGAAAGCCAAAAACATAGACATCTATCCCGTAAATATCCATCAACAACCATCTACATACATTTAACATTTAAACGCAATGCAGAAACTAAAACCCACCACTACTATAAAAGATTTCAATACAGAAATGAAATTTGGAATCAAAACTACAACCTGTCTCTGATACCAATCGAAGGATCTCGTTTTAAAGAGATCATTGAGTGGAATCGGACCGTCCAAATTCCATTTTGATTGATAAAACAAATTTACAGTAAACATACAAGATATGCATTCTATATAAATTACAACATGCTCTTTATAAAGAAATAGGGTTCAAGAGATAATACCTTTGAAGAACATTTCTTAGTGTAAATCCCTCGAACTGTCACAAACCTTGAAGACTTTCTGCAAGAACTTCACAAATCAAGAAGAGACACAACCACTGGGAGTCTTTGGTATTCTCAGGGTGAAAGTTCAGGAGTGGTGGATTCTGACTATTTTAGTTTGGAGGGAGTGTTTGAGTTTTGAGGAGGAAGAAGATTGAGAATACAGAACGTTTTTATTCTTCTATATCGTTTAGAAAACTTCAATCGTGTAACAACTCTCTGGAAAAAGAGAAAAAAAATATTTCTTTTGCCATAAAACCAATTAACAACCCACTAAGGTGGTTGGAGAGAAATTAGGAGTTATTATCCAAAATAATAAAAATTAATATAAATAAATATGATAACTAACTTATCATATCTTATTTATATTAAACTATATGTTATATCAAATATAACACATAATGTGTAGTTTTAATATTGTATCATATACAATATAAACTATAGTTCCTTTTCTCTATTTTATGGCATTTAATATAAATCATATTTATATTAAATTTAGCAACTATGAATCACATTCATAGAAAATATATTTGAATCTTATTAAAATATTTATTTCCTCCAATTAAACTATAATGTATCAAATACGTTATAACAATTATATCATATATAATTAAATTCCCTCCTATTAATTTGAACAATTCAAATTAACCCAAAAATTGATTCTCAACTAATTCATTTTGAGCTACCAAAGGGACCTTATGGACCTGTAGCTTGAAGCTAATTAAACTCTTTAATTACATTATCCAACATTCGTTAACTGTCGGGCACTCTAGACCGACAGCATCACTCTTCACACTACAGATATATTTTTGTGTCCATTGAATATATCCAATCAACAGTACGATGACCCTTCACAAATTGCTCGTAAGTACAGCTAGGCCAAATTACCATTTTGCCCCTATAATTACCTCTAACTCTTTAAGTACCATTGATCCCTCTAATGAACAATAGTTCATAGTCCCACTATGACCAAACCCCTTTCGAGCAAGGAGAAGGTGTGGTTCCACATTGTTCAAGACCTGGAATCGGCCCTTAAAGGAGAAATTTATTTACTTATCCCTGCTTCGAGAAAGGAGTGAATTCTATCTTATGTAGTTGTGTTCCCAGCTCCCCAATCAGACAAATCCCCAAAAAGTAGGCATGTTGAGTTGGTATCTGGCATCTTTCACCCATACAAATCAAAGGACCGCCCTCATAGGCAGGAGTTCATGACTCACTCGGGATTCATGTCATGTTACCTATTGTCATCCTAATGAAATGAAAGTCTCTATTATGAACGGTGTTATATAATGAGACTAATCATTTTATGGTCCGATCTTATACAAAATCCTTTGTATAGAATATCCCCGCTCGCATGTCTAATACATGAATGATCAAGATAAGATCATTTGTAGTACTTTACAACATTTGTAACACTTACAAAGCGGGTCATACTCGTAGTGTCACCAAGATACGGTACCCAACCTTATCCATATACTATAGACCATTTAGGTTATCACTTAAACATGATCCATCTGTATGTCTCCACATACATGTTTAGGTTACAACGATAACCTTGGATGTTAGTTTATTGGTTGTGGTTAATGCAACTAAAATATCACATATTTTATAGATAAAGTGAATAAAAATATCATATATTATTAATCACATAAGAGTTTGTTCATACAATGTTTACAAACTATAGGACCCTATGAGATTTAGGGCATTAACCCCAACAATTCTTAGCTTCCTACTCAGACAAGTTTCCAAAATGGTAGGCTTATTGAGTCGACTAAACTGACCACTCTCACTCATACAAATCAAGGGATTGCTCTCATAGACAGGAGTTCACAACTTACTCAAGATTAAGGTCAAGTCACCTATGTTCATCCTAGTGAAATGTTAGTCTCTTCAAGTAATGGTGTTATAAAAAGAAACCAACCATTTCGTGGTTCGGTCTTGTATAAAATCTTTATACAGGATACCCCACTCACAAATTACAAACTACAAGATTCACAAGATTTAAGACACTAAATATAATATTTAAGATGAAATCTCATGTTATCTAATAATATTAATGGGCTAGTTAATTTTTACAAATTTTTAACACGTCCAAGATATATTAAGACACAAAATTTAAAATTTAAAATTTTATTAGATTTTTTTAAAAAAATTGTCATTTCCGTCGCATCTAAAATTGAAATTATTCTTCTTTATTTTAAAATTAATACTATTACGTGGAGAAAACCAAATAGGTGATCTTTCAAGTAAAATTTACTCCTTCAAAAGTAGATATATAATATTTGTCTTTTCAACTTATATGAATGGATAAATTTGAAATTTAAACCTATTAAAAGAAATGATAACTTCAAACAATAGCTTCACCTTGAGGACATATTCCCATGACATTGATGGAAAAAAAGAAGGTAGGTGTAATAAGGTCACGTTTATAAATCTATAATAAAAATTGTATTGGATTTTATGTCCTAAAATTCGTAAATAATAAACTTATTTTGTTGATCAATAAAGATGTTATTGAAGTATTGATTCAATAAATTTATTATTGAATGTATGAATTGCTCATTTTGTTTTAGAAATAATAGAATGAAATCCAATAAAGTAAAGATACATGGCAATTATATGAATACTTGAACTTTATGTGAAGACATAAGAGTGGATCAAGTTTGAGTAAATAGCCAAAATGGTGTATAGAATACGAATAAGGTTGGGTACCTTATTCTGGTAACACTATTGGATGCAGTCCACTTTGTAGATGTTACTATTGTTGTAAAGTGCTACAAACGAAATGATCCTAATTCGTTCATATAGAGACATGCGAGTGGGGGTGTCATATACAAAGAGTTTGTATAAGATCGGACCAAGAAATTAATTATTCTTACTTTATAATGTTCTTTATTATTTAATACTGACTATTTCAAAGCGATGACCTAGGTAACTAGACCTTAATCCTGAGCTAACTATGAACTCTTGTTTATTCGAGATTATCCTTAGATTTGCATGGGTGAGGGTTGACTCAACAACATCGACTCGATAAGTCTCCCATTTTAGGGGTAAGACCGGGTAGATAGCTGGGGACATAGGGTGCAAGATGAAATTCACTCCCAAGATGAAATTCACTCCTATCTGCTTTTAGGGGTAGTAGAAAAGTTATTCCCTTAAGTGCTGACTCCGAGTCTTAAACATGGTCCCACCCTCTCATTAGCCTAAGAGGGACTAGGTTGGCTGATTGGATAAAAACTAATTGTTCAATAGAGAATCAGTAGAACTTAAGGAATAAGAGGTAATCTGGGGAGTAAAACAACTATTGACCTAGTCGTTATTTCGAACAACCTGTGAAAGGTTAACTTACTAATTATGGTTATATTGAATGGACACAATTATATCTACAGTGAGGGGAATGTAACTACTGGACTATAGTTGAGTGACTCGATAGTTAACGAATGTTGATTAGTTCGATATAAAGAGTTTAGAGATTATCTCATATCATTGGAGCCCATGATCTGTAGGTTCATTAAGTCCCTCTACTAGCACACAAATGGATTAAACCTTAGAATAGAGTGATGAATTTAATTTGAAACGTTCAAATTTGAATTAAGGGAATTAGTAATTATATGGGATATAATTACACGTTTAATTATCGAATTAAACAAAATGGAGATTTAGATATTATTTAAATATGATTTAAATATTAAATTACATGAATGAGGATTCATGATTGTGAAATTAGTGTTTAATTAATTTAATATTTGATATTAAATTGTTTAATTAATTATTAATTTTATTTAAAAAATTAATTATTGAATTAATTTTGTAGAATTAATGAAATTTCTGTTTAATTAAAGAATTAAAATGCTGAAATTTAATATTAATTTTGAAAAATCCACTAAAAGTGGGATTTTCCCACTTGCATAACATCTGCTATCACACTCAAATTCCAGTCACAATTGAAAGTAGGAGCTGGCTTTCATCCCTGCAAAGTAATTGCATGATGTACTTATACAAAAACTGAAGGATTTTCAGTTAGAAAGAGGTCATGCATCTGATCTTTTGATTGAGAAAAAGCTGTAGAATTTGAGCTGAAAAAAATCAGGAAGTTGCTTCTTCAAATTTCCTAAAAATTAGCTCATTTTGATTCTCACAAATCAATCTAAGGTCCAAAGAAAATAGTAGGGAAGATCTTTTGGTGGTCTACACCTTATACCTAAGAGATGGAGCTGAATTTGAAGTTCAAAGTCATCAAAGGTGAGTCTTTTCTGAAACTCTCTTTTTATTTGATGAATATGCTTAATTTGATGCTAAATGGATGAATTTAGTGCTTAATGATCATGAATTCTTCCGCTGACTATTTGCTTATTCCAACAAATTGGTGTAGTCAGAATGAGATTTCTTTGTTGGATAAATCGTAATAAGTATGAATCGCAAACATAAGATTGTTTTTTTATCGTGTTTACCATGAATCATGAATATGTCACATTTTACTGTTACCATTATTGTTACCGTTACTGCTTGATCCTATTGATAATGACCATGTAAAGGTAAAAGTAACAATAAATGTAGCAGATTCATAGTTTTTATAACGTAACAATATCTGTAACAGTAAAGATAGTGGGTCTAACGTAATTTCCAATCATAATCAGATTGAGAACCTTCCTCAATTAGATTACACGATTTGATTACAAATTTCGAGGCGGGTCCTACAACTCATTATCATTATAAAATGTATGTAAACAACAACAAAAGTAATCAACTTGGACCTACTATTTATATTACCATTGATGGATTATTTTTTTACTTGGTGTAAACGTGGCCTAAATACGATCCATTAGAAGAATTAATTTGTCATTACTAAGAAGGAAACAGATATAGAAGTATATATTTATTTTAGAAGAAAAGGAGGAAAAAATAAAACAAGTTTACTCCTAAACTTCTTAAGTTCTGTCCATAATTTTTAATATAAACTATAAATTTTATCACATTGCTCCTAGGCTAAGTGTTTCAATTTTATTCTAAAATCTAAAAAATCTATTGCAATTTTCTTCCTTGGGCGAGGTTTCCTTGAAAAGATAGTTAAAAAAAGTAGGTTAAATTATAAATTTAGTCTCCATGATAAGATTAGAATTTAGTGTTTATGGTTTTAAAAGTTAGAATTTAATTCATACAATTTGAGTTTTGTATCCATTGTATAGAGCTTAGAACAACAGTTTCAACACAATTTGAATCACTCATATGGCTGAAACAAACTTAACGGAAAAATCCTAAGTTGATGACGTAGCAAAATATTTCTCAAGGAAGTGGACCAATTGAAAGGTGTCACTTGAGCGATGGGATAACGTATGGTGGACTTTTGATTTTTTTATTGGTTTTAAAAAGAAAATGAATTTAACATTATTTTATGTTTGTGTCTAACGGCTAGTTTTGGACACATGGTGAATTTTTACTTTTTTTGGATTTTAAAAGAAAATATTTTTTTCAAAAACATACATATTATTGTATTATTCTATATACTTATGTTTACTAGCCAGCTGTTTTTAAAAAATAAAAATAAAAAAAATCTCCACCATTCACTTTTCTTTTCCAAAATCTAAAGGTCCAAATTGAATTTAGCTTTTACATACTTCTCTCTTTATTTAAACTCTATTCTTCCCCAAATTTTCAATAATAATTTTTATTAATTTTCAATCATCCATAAAAATACAAAGTCTCTATTGGTTCTCTCTCTAAGCTTCAATTTTCTTCTTTCCATCTAATTCTTGAGAGAGATATTTTATGTTGTGATGATTGATTTGTTGAGTACTTAAACTTGTAAATTCACTCTATTAAGAGAATTGTAAATGTGCCTTCTAATTTTTCCAAACTTTTGTAAGGGTTACTCTTGATCCCGAAAAAAGAGTTGTTGTAACAGTTTGATCCTCAACCGTGGAAAGGATTAGATTTATTCTTCACCTGAAAAAAGAACGTTGTAGTAGTTCGACTCTAGGTCATGGAAAGAGTCAGAGACTTGTGAAGTACTCAAAGGAGCTTGAGAAGTGGATGTAGGCCGGTTGTACTAAATCACTATAAAATATGTAGTGTCAATTTCTCTATCTCCTATTTAATTTTACAATTAATTTTTTATTATATTTTATTTGCATGAAATTAATTGCTATAATTTATTATTGAAATTAATTGCTCACATGTAAGAATTTAGGTTAATAAAATTTGTATTCCATATTGATTATCAACCTTGTTATGAAAATTAATTGGGTGCTTTAAATTGTTAATGTCAATTTATTAATCATTTTGAAATAAATGTATATATATGAAATTATTATTTAAATTACTTTATTAGCAAAAAGTGTATTAATTTACTTAAGCTCATTTAGGGAAAAAGTTTTAATTAATTTGAATAAACTATATTCACAAGGGTTGTCATTATTGATCTACTCACGTGGGTTCAAATAAATAATATAAAAATATATATTCTGTATAAATTATTGATATGATTTAAAATCCCACAAAAAAGTAATTGATAAGATTTCAAATGTTGTTAAAAGAAAACAACATTAGAGCTAGGGGTTTTTTCTACAAAATTTGTAAATTTTGGTTTTTTTAAAAAAAAAAATAGAAAAGAGAGTTTTTAACAAAGCTATGCCATGGTTAATTTTTGCATTAGTCAAATTCAATTTTTTTAAAAAAGAAAAAAAGAAAAAACTTTTCATGTCATTGTACTTGTAAATCTAGGATTTAATTTGATGAAATTGAAAGTTTAGAGTAAAAATTGATTCAATTTGTAAATTTTAAATCTTTTTCTTGCCTAAAACTTATAGGATTTATTGATAAATGTTCTACTAAAGTTTTTCAGTAGGAGATGTTTGAACTACAAATTTCATGATTATTTAATACATACTATATGTCAGTTGAGTTATACTCATTTTAGCATGTTATACACAATTTTTTTTAATCATTCTGTCACTTTAGTCGTTTGTAGGTGTTAGAGAAAATGCCACATCAGTAACAAGGAGGAGTCAAGAAAACACATTAGCTGAAGGTTGTCATGTCACTGTGGAGAGTCATAAAGAATTATTCTTTTTAGTGCTCCAAATTTTTGTTAGGATTGATGATAACAAACAAATATTCTTTATTCATGTATTGGACCTCGTGTCCTCATTTCATTAGTTGTTTAGTATATAATTTTTTAATTCTTTGAGTCCCTAAAATAGGGAACAGTGTATAAATCGGGCATGCTGCCCCTTCTCAATTAATGTGAAGAATAAAAAGAGGCAAAGTTAAAATCTCTCTGTCTATCACTTAGTAATTTGGCTTCATCGTGTACAACAATCAGCTAAACGATTGAATATATCATTCATCGTTTAGCGCTTAGAGTCCATTGTGTACAACGAAAGGGTAGACAACAGCCTCCATTGTGTAGCGCTCAAATCCTATTGTATATAAGAAGAGGTAAATGATACTTCATATCGTATAGCGCCAACATCCTATTGTTTAGTACGACAGGGTAAACGATAAGGTAAAGAATATCACACTTCACTATCTCTTAGTCTCTGAAGCTCCATCGTTTAGTACGACAAGGTAAACAATAAGGTTTGTCTTACATCATTTAACCATGCGACTCGATCATACACAACGAAGAGGCAAACGATATCGTTCCATCTCTTTATATTTTTTAACTTGATATCAAAGCTGCCATGGCAAACGCCACTATCACAGGACTTAATGCGACCACCGAATTGTCGAAGTTTAGCACACCTCCTCTTAATCAACTGCTGAATCAGATAACCAACACCAAGTTGGAGAGAGGTAATTTTATGCTGTGGAAGACGTTAGCTCTTCCTATCTTGAAAGGATATAGACTTGAAGGTCATCTGTCCGAAACGAAGGTATGTCCTCCTATGTTCATTGTGTCTACTTCATCAACAGCTAAACCTAGAGAAGCAGACTCTCAAGCCTCAGAAGGAGCTTTGAGCTCCATGATGGTCGGAATTATGTGATGGAAATACGGATAATATGCATTGATGGATTGCATTGTGCACTCAAATTTCCCTAGCAGAATTCAAGTGTAAATTCCCCTGAATTTCCTAGTAAGACTAGGGTCGAACACAGGGACTTGTGAAAATAGTTGCATTAGTAATATTTATGAAAACTTTGTGGTAACCAAGTAAAAAAATAAAGTGTTGGGTGTGTTGTTGCGTTGATGAAAAAGAAATAAATAAAGACGGCAGATTTGAGAAAGATAGTTGCGTTGATAGATGCAATGAGTATATGATGAACGGATTGAGAAGATCTTTAGCTAGCGTTACTCAGGAATGCGTCAGACTATGCGATCATGTTACAACCATGCATAAAAAGTCATTTCCCAATGTAAATGTGATGCTCCTAAGTCTAGGACGCATGTGTTGAATGCAAAATATCCATAGAGCTTATCCCTAAGTCTCTACTCTTGTCCTATGCGTTGATGCAAAATGCATGAAAGTAAGGTGACCGAATACAATCATATCTTATCGCTAGGATGCATGCGATGCGTTAATAATAAATAGTACTCATTCCTAAGTGCCTATCTCTCGTTTATGCATTCTAATCTGGTTCTTCCAAACCTAGATTCTGACCTGACCTTCCCAAGTCTAGATCCTGTCCTTAGACTACCCTCCCGAGTATCTCTAATAGACGAATGAAGTATTCATAAACAAGACAATCGCAAGAATGAAGATTCCCTCGTTATGCTAGCTAATTGCTTCTCAACCCATTCAACTAATTTAGCTACTCATGCGTGAACAATAGAGAGTGAACAGATATAGAGAAAGAAATTCCGTTCTTATAAATAAGTTGAATACAAAATGACAGTGGAAAGTAAAGGTAGAGAGTCTAGTAGCAATTCCTTACTGACGGAGGCTTTTTATACTGAATCTCTATTCTGATCTAAAGATGTTCCCGCTTCGGCCCTCTCTCTGTCTTGGAGCTTTCGGTGCTTTCCCAAGTTTACCGGAACGATCTACTGGCACACTTTCTTCCTCGCGTCCACCTTAAAATGTAAGAAACTTTGGACAGAGGCGTGAACTTGTAAAGTGGTGAATTAATCGACTGCTTAACCCCTTCTCTAAAGAATGCACTTGGTATTTATAGAGTTTCCATGGGGAAAAGAGACTTCTCTCTCCTCGTTGTACAGATGGGACAGCTTTAATTCCTGACTGATGCGCCGGATAATTGTCACTGATAAAGCTGAATGTACTTCGTGACCGTTATCGACGGTCAACTTAATTTGGACCCGACTATCATCAGCTTTCTGTCCCATTGCTCTTAATTATCCTTTCAATCGGAAGCGCCCACCATGTTGCGCTGAATAAGTTGTGGCGATTCTTCTTGGGCGAATGTTTGCGAGCAGAATCAACACAAAGCCTTGCGGTGAAGTTGCGCTTGACCAATGAATTCCTATGATCGAAATCTTTGCATTGCATTAATGCATATTCTACACAAAAATATAAAAATCAACTGTTCTAATGCGTTGGACACATGCGACCACAATATTATAGAATTTATTCTTAATGGACGCAATTTATCATATTTCATCAATGCAATCCAACATTGTTTAAGAACTTAGCACTATGATAACGTGCATTTCTGCCCGTTATCGCACCCCCAAATTTAAACAATTCTTGTCCTCAAGCATAAGCTAAATATTCTTTTAGCAAGTCAACCGCAAAGTTCTTTTCCTAGATTTCTCAAGAATACTTCGTTCAAATCCTATATGCCAGAATTTCCTTAAGTCTTGTTCAAGTCTCTTCCTAAAATATTTCTAAGACTTAGGGATTGCAAGCTTAACTTTCAAAAGGACTTTATTAAATTCCGGAACATCGCATGATTTATTTCAAAAAAAAAAAAATCCCACTGGGGTGTCAAAGGATTTATCCTTGCACAAAAATTTCTTTATTACTATTTTTTTTTTTACCTTGCGCTGATCCGAGTGTCTTGCCTTCGTTTTGACTTGCCTCCACGGGTGTCATGCGGACATCTAACTACGAGCATTGCACTCTTTTTCAGACTAACTTTTGTTTTGGCTTGCCCCCATGTGTCATACCGATTTGGCATTGGAGTTGCGGTCATTGATTTATATGTTGATCCTGGTGACTTACTTTTGTTTTGGCTTGCCCACATGTGTGTCATGCGGACATCCAACTACGAGTAAGTGCCTTTCACAACTTAACTCTTATCAACATGGGTTTCCCATTGCGTTGACAGTGGAGTTGTTATTCTAAAAAAAAATATATTTTTTTATTTTTATAGCAAGATTGAAAATAAATACCTCATCCCCAAATTTAAAATGCGACAATGTCCTCATTACCAAAAAAAATTTAAAATAAGTCATGTGATGGTCATAGAATGCGTTGTAAAGAGAGTTTGAAAGAAAGCTAGCAAACCCCTAACTTCTAGAAATATTTCATGAGATAGAAGCATATTTGTCATCATTAAAATCATACTTGGCAAAGAAACAAACTGTGGTAAACTATTAAATTTATCTACTTGTTAAATGATTGCAGTAATCAAGGAGGATGCGATGATAAAATTTTGAAAAGTGAAATGCAATGTGATAGAGCAAAATTTGAAATAAGAATAAGGAAGAGTACACCCCCAAATTTTGCGTTTTCACCCGTAGTGTGTATTGATGCATCCATCCTTGCGGCGATCTTTGCTTCTGTGGATTGCGGTGATGGAGTGAGATCATTAGCTTCTTCTGGTAATATCTCCGCAATCCTATGCCTTAATCATTGTAAACAGACAAAGAGAGGGTCAAATGATTTTAAAACAAAAAAAGATTTTTTTTTTTTTTTTTTTTTAGAGAAAGAAGGAAATTATAAGAATGAGTAAGATGCAGATAGCTTGAATAAAAGTAAAGTGACGAAGGAAAGAGAGTTCAAAAGTCATGTAAGAGGGTAGTCCGGATATTCAACTTTATGGAGGCTATTTCTGGCTGGAAATCTCCTCCGCAATATGCCTTGATTCGTTGTCCATTAACCTTGAATGTTCGACTGCCATCCTCGGTGATCAATTCCACCGCACCATGTGGAAATATTTCTTTGATGATGGAGGACCGGACCAGAGCGATTTTAATTTTCCCGGGAAGAGCCGCAATCTTGAATTGAAAAGTAAAACCTTTTGCCCAACTTGGAGGTTTCTAGCGCATATGCATTTATCATGTCAGCGCTTGGTACGCTCTTTATAAATCTTCGCATTCTCATATGCATTGATCCTCCATTCTTCTAGCTCGACCAGCTGCAGTTTTCGCACTTCCCCTGCTTTCTTTAAATCGAAATTTAACTTCTTGACCGTCCACAATGCTTTATACCCCAGCTTTAAAGGCAAATGACACACCTTGCCTAATAACAACGCATAGAGGGACATACCTATTGGTGTTTTAAATGCGGTCTGGTATGCCCACAACACATCATCAAGCTTCATTGCCCAGTTTTTCCATGAAGGTTTTACTACCTTCTCAAGTATCAATTGAATTTCATGATTGGACACTTCAACCTGGCCATTTGTTTGCGGATGGTATGCGGTGGCCACTTTGTGAAGGATATTGTACTTGCACAGCAGCTCCTTAATATTGTGATTGAAAAAGTGTGATCCTTCATCACTTATGATGGCACGGGGAGTGCCAAAACGCATGAAAATATTTCTCTTGAGGAACTAGGAGATTACCGCCGCATTATTTGCGGCGCATGCTATTGCCTCTACCCACTTGGATACATAATCGACGGCCAATAAAATATAGTGCTTACCATGCGAAGGAGGGAATGGCCCCATGAAATCAATCCCCCATACGTCGAATAATTCCAGCTCCAAGATGGTGTTCATTGGCATTACGTTCTTCCATGAAATGTTGTCTGTGCGTTGACACCGATCACATTTCATTGCGTAGTCAGCCGCATCCTTGAATAATGAAGGCCAAAAGAATCCACTTTGCAAAACCTTGGCTGTAGTGCGTTGCTGTCCAAAGTGCCCACCATATGGCAAGTCGTGGCATTGCGACAATATGTGTTGTTGAGCAGCATTTGGTACGCATAATCGAATGATTTGGTCTGCACCTCTTTTATACAAATTTGACTCATCCCAATAATAATATTTGCATTCATGCTTGA
This sequence comes from Benincasa hispida, assembly GCF_009727055.1. Lineage (NCBI taxonomy): Eukaryota > Viridiplantae > Streptophyta > Magnoliopsida > Cucurbitales > Cucurbitaceae > Benincasa > Benincasa hispida. The sequence goes on along the minus strand of NC_052352.1, from coordinate 20,460,328 downwards.
GTTTCTTCTGTTGATGGTAGGTGTAATCTTCAGGAAATTTTTCACAAACCAAATAATTAACAATGTCCGCATACCAGGGAAATTCTTCTATGTGGAACAGCTGCTCGTCCAGAAACACGGCACTCACTTCAGATTCATTGTGGTCAACCTCAGGATTTTCCAATCTGGACAAGTGATCCGCAACTTGATTCTCTGTCCCCTTCCGATCAATTATTTCAATATCAAATTCTTGAAGGAGGAGCACCCATCTGATCAACCTCGGCTTTGCGTCTTTTTTTGTCATTAAATATTTGATTGTCAAGTGATCAGTGTGAATGAATACCTTGGTTCCCAACAGATATTCCCTGAATTTCTCCAACGCAAAAATCACAGCCAGGAGTTCTTTCTCAGTGGTGGTATAATTTATTTGAGTAGGGTTTAGAGTTTTACTCGCATGTGCGATGGGGTGCAAAATAGTTTTCTTCTTTTGCGCTAATGTAGCCCCCATCGCATACCCGCTTGCGTCGCACATGATTTCAAATGGCATTGTCTAATCCGGCGCAATTAGTATGGGCGCAGTAATCAGCGCATCTTTTAATACTCTGAATGCGTTGAGGCAATTGTTGTCAAACTCAAATTTCCTGTCCGCCTCTAACAACGCACTCAGTGGTCGTGCAATCTTAGAAAATTCCTTGACAAATCGTCTATAGAATCCAGCATGCCTTAAGAAACTTCGCACAGCCTTCACGCTGGTTGGAGGTGGGAGTTTTTCAATTGCTTCAATCTTTGCTTTATACACCTCCAACCCTTCTCGGGAGACCTTGTGTCCCAACACTATACCCTCTTTCACCATGAAGTGACATTTTTCCTAGTTGAGCACCAGGTTCGTCTCTTCATATCTCTTTAGAATTTTCTCCAAATTGGCTAGGTAGACTTCATAAGTGTTCCCATAAATGGAAAATTCATCCATAAATATTTCCACTGAATCCTCGAGATAATCTGAAAAGATCGCCATCATGCACCTTTGGAACGTGCTCAGCATATTGTAGAGGCCAAACGGCATGCGGCGGAAAGCGAATGTCCCATATGACCAGGTGAATGTGGTCTTGTCTTGATCTTCAGGGGCTATCATGATTTGATTATATCCGACATATCCATCCAAAAAGCAGTAAAAATCATTCCCTACTAGTCTGTCTAGCATTTGATCGATGAATGGTAGAGGGAAGTGATCTTTCTTCGTGGTCGCATTCAACTTGCGGTAGTCCATGCATATGCGCCATCCAGTGATGGTCTTTTGCAGTATTAATTCATTGTTCTCATTTGAGACTACCGTCATTCCACCCTTCTTCAGCACACATTGTACGAGGCTGGCCCACCTGCTATCTGCTATGGGATAGATAATGCTTGCATCCAGCCATTTGATAATCTTCTTTTTTATGACCTTCTTCATCGTAGTGTTAAGTCTGCGTTGATTTTCAATTGTTGCCTTGTGGTCGTCCTCAAGACGAATGTGGTGCATGCAGTTCGCGGGGCTAATTCCTCTGATGTCAGCGAGCATCCAGCCAATTGCTCGCACATGTTTCTTGAGAATGCTCATCAATGCTCTCTTGATCTTCGTTGAGCGCAGAGGAAATTATCATTGGTAGCTTCTCATTCTACCCCAGAAATGCATACTTCAAATGGGTTAGTAGGGTCTTTAGTTCAAGTGTTGGTGGTTCCACGAGGGAAGGTTGCGCTGTTTTTCTTTCTTTTGGCTCTTCTTCTTGCGTCGCGATCATTTCTTCTTCTTTATTTGTTTTTGCTACGATCGCATTGCAGACAGCTACGGATGCGTTGGCATCCTCTTCTTCACACTCTTCATCAGAATTTTCTTCTTCAATCAAATTCAGGTCATCATCAGAATCTTATAGGTCTTCTTCATCCGAAAATTTCATAGCACGATTATATTAAATTTTAGCTTCTGTCCATTTATACTCAAAGTGATTTCTTCCTTGTGCACATCAATTTGAGCATGACCCGTTGATAGGAAAGGTCGCCTCAAAATGATGGGTACATCTTTGTCGACCTCATAGTCTAGAATGATGAAGTCAGCTGGCAGAATAAATTTATCAATCGTGATCAACACATCCTTCACCTTACCTTCTAGATGAACTAGAGATCTGTCAGCCAATTGGAGAGTCACTGATGTGGGCACAAGTTGCCTCACATTTAATTGTCTAAAAATTGACAACGGCATCAAATTTATGTTAGCCCCCAAGTCACACAAGGCTTGCCCAATATAGAGTCCTCTTATGGAGCAAGGAATAGTGAAGCTCCCAGGATCGCTCATCTTCGATGGGATAATGGATTTGGAACTTTGCGTTAATGCCACCGTGACAAATTTTCCAATGCCTCTCTTCTTAGTTACCATGTCCTTCAGAAACTTGGCATAGGCAGACATTTCCTCAATCGCTTCACTAAAAGGAATGTTAACATGTAATTGTTTTAACATAGATAATAATCGTTGGTATTGTACCTCTTCGTTTTTCTTCTTCCTTAGCCTCTGAGGGAAAGGTGGTAACTAAACTTTCACGGTTTCCGTTTCATTTAACTTTGAGGTCGACGCAACTTCAGGTTCCACTACTTCATTTTCTCTTTCTTCTTCTTGCGTTACCGCAATCTCAGGCTCCGTTGCGTTGGAAGTTGTTCTACTCTGATCCTTCTTTTCTCCCTCCACAATCTTTCCACTGCGCAATGTAACAATCTGACATTGCTTCTTACCTGATCCCCCTGAGTTGCGTGAAAGTTTGGTAGAACTTGACAACGCCCTTTGCGGTCTACTTTTCAGCTCACTCGCAATCTGGCCCATTTTCAATTCGAAGTTGCGGATGAACGTAGCCCGACTTTGAAGCACTGTCTCGTTTTTCTCTATATATTGCTTCAATAGGCTCTCTANGTTTTTCTCTATATATTGCTTCAATAGGCTCTCTAGAGAAGAGGATTGCGGTGGTTGTTGTGAGCTACTTGCTTGATTTCTCTATTGACTGTTGTTGTATTGGAAGAATCCTGGTGGCCCTTCTTTTTGCGCCACAAATTGAAAATTTTGTTGTTGATTCTTCTAGGCAAAATTGGGATGGTTTCTCCACTCGGGTAGTAAGTATTTGAAAAGGGATTATTCTTTACAAAATATACAGACTGTGGATTTTTCGGGCAATCTTCCATCGCATGCCTATCACCGCAAGTCATACACCTTGCAGTGTTTTGACTTATTGCATTGATTTGCCCACCTTGCGGTGTTGGGCTGTCGATCGCCATTCCTTGAATCAAATTCATCATTGCGGTCATTTGGTTTTGTAATGAAACAATAGCACCATTGTTTGCGTCAGAATCTTTAAGTCTCAATCTCTAGTCACTCTCCCTCCAGTCTTCATGGTTCTTGGAGATGCGGTCCAAGATATTCTTCGTCTAATCGTAAGTTTTGTCAAGCAAACCACCAGTGGCTACCGCATTGGCAGCGGTCTGTGATAGAAAATTTCCATTTGAAGGCAGTCTGGTAGCCCATTATGCGGACAATCCCGAACCAACCTTTTAAACCTCACCCAAGCATTGTTGAGCGATTCATCCATGTCTTGTTCAAAATTAGTAATAAGCTTCCTTCGTCTTGCGTTCTCGGTAGGTGGAAAATACTTCTTAATAAATTTCTCCACCACCTACTCCCAAGAAGTGATCTCTCCTGGTTCGAGCGAATAAGCCCATTTCCTAGCCTAATCACAGAGAGAATGGGAACAACGTTAGTTGAACTTCTTCAGCAGAGATGTTCGGGAACACAAAAGTATTGCAAATTTCAATAAAACTTCGGAGGTGGGCGTGTGGATCCTCGCCACATCTTCCTCCGAATTGACCTACAGTCTGGATCATCTGCAACATCACTGGTTTCATCTCGAATCTACTTCCGTCGAGGGCAAGCCTCATGATTCCCAAAGAGAAATCATAGAGGTTTGGCGATGCATTGTCCCTAATGGGCTTATTACGATTTTTTGCCAACAGAATCGGATTCGCCATGACATTATTATCATTTGGTGCTCCACCTCCAAGCTGCTCCACCATCTCTTCTTTGTCTAATTGTGGTTGCTGTTGGTGGTCTCGTAGTCTCTTTCGAAACGTTCTCTCAATCTCCAGGTCGTAATTCGCCAGATATTAAGAGTTCTACAAAGAAATCATAAAACTTGATGCGTTATTTTATTGATGGAAATATGGATGATATGCGTTGATGGATTACGTTGTGCACTCAAGTTTCCCCAACGAAATTCAAGTGTAAATTCCCCTGAGTTTCCTGGTAAGTCCAAGGTCGAACATAGGGACTTGTGAAAATAGTTGCGTTGGTAATGTTTACGAAAACTTTGTGGTAACCAAGTAAATAAATAAAGTGTTGGGAGTGTTGTTGTGTTGATGAAAAAGAAGTAAATAAAGGTGGCAGATTTGAGAAAGATGGTTGCGTTAATAGATGCAATGAGTATATGATGAACGGGTTAAGAAGATCTTTAGCTAGCGTTACTCGGGAATGCGTCAGACTATGCGATCATGTTACAACCATGCACAGCAAGTCATTTCCCAATGTAAATGCGATGCTTCTAAGTCTAGGACGCATTGAATGTAAAATGTCCATAGAGCTTATCCCTAAGTCTCTACTCTTGTCCTATGCGTTAATGCAAAATGCATGAAAGCAAGGTGACCGCATACAATCATATCTTATTGCTAAGATGCATGTGATGCGTTAATAATAAATAGTGCTCATTCCTAAGTGCCTATCTCTCGTTTATGCATTCTAATTTGGTTCTTCCAAACCTAGATTCTGACCTGACCTTCCCAAGTCTAGATCCTATCCTTAGACTACCCTCCCGAGTATCTCTAATAGACAAATGAAGTATTCATAAACAAGACAATCGCAAGAATGAAGATTCCCTCGTTATGCTAGCTAATTACTTCTCAACCCATTCAACTAATTTAGCTACTCATGCGTGAACAACAGAGAGTGAACAGATATAGAGAAAGAAATTCCATTCTTATAAATAAGTTGAATACAAAATGATAGTGGAAAGTAAAGGTAGAGAGCCTGGTAGCAATTCCTTACTGACCGAGGCTTTTTACACTGAATCTCTATTCTGATCTAAAGATATTCCCGCTTCCGCAGGTGTCGGCCCTCTCTCTGTCTTGGAGCTTCCGGTGCTTTTCCAAGCTAATCGGAATGATCTACCGACACACTTTCTTCCTCACGTCTGCCTTAAAATATAAGAAACTATGGACAGAGGCGTGAACTTGTAAAGTGGTGAATTAATCGACTGCTTAACTCCTTCTCTGAAGAATGCACTTGGTATTTATAGAGCTTCCATGGTGAAAGGTGGCTTCTCTCTCCATGTTGTACATATGGGACAACATTAATTCCTGGCTGATGCGCTGGATAATTGTCACCGATAAAGCTGAATGTACTTCGTGATTGTTATCGACTGTCAACTTAATTTGGATCTGACTGTCATCAGCTTTCTATCCCATCGCTCTTAATTATCCTTTCACTCGAATGCGCCCACCATGTTGCGCTGACCAAGTGTGGCAATTCTTCTTAGGTGAATGTTTACAAGCAGGATCAACGCAAAGCATTGCGGTGAAGTTACGCTCGACCAATGAATTCCTATGATCGCAATCTTTGCATTGTGTTAACGCATATTCTGCACAAAAATATAAAGATCAACTGTTTTAATGCGTTGGACGCATGCGACTGCAATATTATAGAATTTATTCTTAATGGACGCAATTTATCATATTTCATCAACGTAATCCAACATTGTTTAAGAACTTAGCACTATGATAACGTGCATTTTTGCCCGTTATCACTCCACCTGCGTGAAGTCCCTGAACCCACTGTATGAAGCTTGGGTTACAGCATATCAACTCTTGTTAGGGTGTTTATACAACTCAATGACTCCTGAAGTTGTTGTACAGTTGATGGGGTATAAAAGTGCTAAGAGTCTATGGGATGTCATACACTCGTTGTTTGAAGTTCAGTCGAGAGCAAAAGAAGAATATCTTTGCCAAGTTTTCCAGACACGCAAAGGTAATATGTCGATGTCTGAATATTTGAAATTTATGAAGCTTCACTCTGATAATCTGGCTCAGGCTGGTAGCCTAGTATCTACACGTAACCTAGTGTCTTAAGTACTTCTTAGACTGGATGAAGAGTAAAATCCAATGGTTGTTGTTATTCAAAGAAAGCCAGATATATCTTGGTTGGATATGCAATCTGAACTACTGTCATTTGAGAAGAGGTTGGAACATCAAAACACTTCAAAAGCCACTACAACGTTTGTTCACAATGCTTCAGCCAATGTTGTTTAAAATCGAAACAATTCTTCATACAAGGCCCCTGAACAACGCAACACGCAATGAGGTAACAAGCAACAATTTAATAGATCCAGAGGAAACAACAACAGTAGAGGAAACAGAGGAAGAGGACGAGGCAGAGGAAATAGGCCTACATGTCAGGTTTCTCTAAGTATGAACACGCTGCAGATGTGTGCTACTAGAGGTACAATCGAGAATTTGTCCCAAATCAAAACAGTGGTAAAGGAAACAATCAGAATCAAGGGAACCATGGGGAAAATCCCTCAGAATTTGTCACCTCACAAAATCTGAATCCTTTTCTTCAAACCGAATCAGCAGGGGACTTTAATTGGTATGTAGATAGTGGAGCAATCAACCATGTGACAGCAGATCCCAACAATATAGCAAATCCCTCTGAGTACACAGGTAACAAACAAATTATAGTAGGGAATGGATAGCAGTTAGATATATCTTCAATAGGAAATGCATGTTTAAGTTCCTCTAGTTGCAAACAAATTAGAGTAGGGAATGGATAGTAGTTAGATATATCTTCAATGGGAAATGCATGTTTAAGTTCCTCTAGTTGCAATCTGAATTTGAAAAACATACTATGCGTACCAAATATTACGAAGAATCTGGTTAGCATATCAAAACTGGTTCAAGATAATGATGTATCTGTCGAGTTCTATAATTATTGTTGTATTGTTAAGGACAAATGTACAGGACAAGTACTGGTGAAAGGAACTATTAAAGACAGACTATATCAGCTAAATGAAGTAGAGGTGATTCCAGTTGATGTAAATATGAAAGAGGCAAGTTGTTTTCTCAACCCAATGAACAAAAATAACAATTCTACAGTCTTTGTTCTGTCCAAAAGTGAAGCAAACTTAGTAGAATCTAAAGGGTTGTGGCATAGGAGACTAGGTTATCCTTCTCTTCGAATTTTGGAGAATATATTGAAAACTTGTAATCTTCCTACTAAGTTGAATGAAGAGATTAAGTTTTGTGAACCTTGCTATCTTGGTAAAGCCCATTCCCTACCCTTCCCTAATTCTTTGACTCGTGCACAACACAAATTTGATTTAATACACTCAGATGTATGGGGTCCAGCCTCTACAAACTCCACTGAATTATATAGATATTACATATTGTTTATTGATGATTATAGTAGATATCTCTGGGTCTATCCTCTTAAACAGAAGTCAGATACACTACAGGCCTTCAAAAATTTCCTATAAATTGTTCAAACACAATTTAAAACAAACATAAAAGCACTGTAGTCAGATAATGATGGTGAATATATCAAGTTGTATCAGTTATGTATCTCACAAGGCATTGCCTCTTGGTTTTCTTGTCCCTATACATCTCAACAAAATGGAAGAGCTGAAAGAAAACATAGACACCTAGTAGAGATGAGACTGACTTTGCTAGCACAAGCATCAATGCCTCTTCAGTTTTGGTGGGATGCATTTCTCAATGCTTGTCATTTGATAAATGGTCTTCCCATGCCGATACTAAAGAACCAGTCACCTATACAATTGATGTATGGTAAACTACTCGATGTTACAAAACTAAGAGTGTTTGGTTGCGCCTGTTTTCCATGTCTTTGAGCATACCGGACGAACAAGTTTCAGTTTCACTTTGATAAATGTGTTTACTTGGGCCCAAGCATGGTTTACAAAGGACATCGATGTCTTAATAAAGATGGTAAAGTACTAATCTCCAGGAATGTTATCTTTAATGAATCTTATTTTCCTTTCTCCTATGGCTTTCAAGTGCTTGGTTCTTCAACACACAAAAATACAGTGAACAGTGGCCTTCAAGTTCTCTCTCTCAATATAACTCCACTATTGCACAGTGCCTCCATTCATTCACCACAATTTGTCTCAAACCCTTATAACAGTCCCTCACCATCAAACATTCCCATACCAGATATCAATCCAGCTTCTTCCACCTCTCCTATGCCTACTGAATCTATCTTCTTTCCTCAAACATCAGATGCCTTGCCTAGCGACTGTCCAGAACATATAATCACCCAAACTCCCATGTCCAGCCCTCCCAATCAGTCACCTAGCAGCACCCTTCCGCATACCTCACATACAACCCTTGTTCCTAACACCTCTCATCCATTGCAGCCTACTCATCTAATGATTACAAGAGGCAAAGCTGGCATTTTCAAACCAAAATCTTGGCTAAGCACTACTCAACGTGACTGGTCTTTGACTGAACCAACGCGAGTGTCTGATGCACTTCCTACACCTTAATGGAAGCAAGCTATGGATACTGAAATTCAAGCACTCATCAACAACTAGACTTGGCAGTTATTTCCTCCATTGCCATCCTTCAATGTGTTGGGCAACAAATGGATTTTCAGACTAAAGAAAAATCTAGATGGGTCAATAGAAAGATACAAAGCATGTCTAGTAGCCAAAATATTTCTTTGAAACGTTTAGCCCGATGGTCAAAGCATCAACAATCAGAGGTTGTCTTAAGCATTGTTGTCTCCAAAGGATGGGTCCTTCGTCAGCGACTTCCACAATGCTTTCCTAAATGCATCAACCACTTGAGTATGTCAACTCTAAGTTCTCTAATCATGTATGTAAACTGAACAAGGCTATATATAGACTGAAACAAGCCCCTTGGGTCTGGAATGATCTACTCACCACTACTCTAATTAACTGGGGATTCACCAACTCGAAGGCAAATACATCATTGTTTATACTAAACTCAAAAGGTTCAACTATATTGCTTCTTGTCTATGTGGATGATGTAATAATTACAGGAAACAACAACCACTTGATCTCTCGATTAGTGGCTATTTTGGATAACATGTTTGCCCTCAAAGACCTAGGAAAGCTTAATTACTTCTTAGGTATCCAAGTTCAATATCTAGTGCATGGGTTTATATTGAATCAGTCGAAATATGTTGATGATCTGTTACAAAGGATTGGCTTTTCAGATCTGAAATCTGTAGCCTCACCCAGCAACTTAGGCAAACATCTATCTATCAATGATGGAGTTCTTCTCACTAACTCATTTTTGCACAGAAGCAAAATCAGGGCACTTCAGTACCTAACCAATACCTGTCCGGACATCACTTATATGGTGAATCATCTCAGTTAATTCCTCAAAGCTCCCACAGATGCTCACTGTCAAGCAACAAAGAGAGTTCTTCGATACGTTAGTGGCACCAAGAACTATGGCCTACTGTTTTAACCGAGTCATTCACTTGAAGTATCAGCTTATTCAGATGCAGATTGGGCAGCAAACATTGATGATAAAAAGTTAGTAGCTGCATGCTGTGTATTTATTGTGGAAATCTTGTCTCCTGGTCCTCAAAGAAACAAATAGCAGTAGCTCGATCAAGTAATGAGTCAGAGTATGGAGCCTTTGCCCACACGACTTCAGAAATTGTTTGGCTTCAACAACTACTAAGTGAAATCTAGCACTCCCATTCAACAAAACCAATAATCTGGTGTGACAATGTGAGTGCAGGGGCCTTAGCCATCAACTAGGTCTTCCATGCTTGGACCAAACACATTAAAATCAATGTTCACTTTGTCAGATATCTAGTCCTCAAAGGGAAACTTGAAATCCGATATGTTCCTTCATCGGAACAGCTAGCTGACTGCCTCACAAAACCATTGGCACACTCTCAATTCTTCAACTTAAGGTCCAAACTTGAGATAGTTGAACTCTCCACAAGTTTGAAGGGGGATATTAAAGAAAATGCCACATCAACAACCAAGGAGGAATCAAAAAGACACATCAACTGAAGGTTCTCATGTCACTGTGGAGAGTCATGAAGAATTATTCCTTTTAATACTCCAAATTTTTGTTAAGATTGATGATAACAAACAAATATTCTTTCTTCATATATTGGACCGTGTGTCCTCATTTTATTAGTTGTTTAGTATATAATTTTTTAATTCTTTGAATCCCTAAAATAGGGAACAGTGTATAAATCGGGTATGTTGCCCCTTTTCAATTAATGTGAAGAATAAAAAGAGGCAAAGTTAAAATCTCTCTGTCTATTGCTTACTAATTTGGCTTCATCGTGTACAACGATCAGTTAAACATGTTTGGTTGCGCCTGTTTTCCATGTCTTTGAGCATACCGGCTGAACAAGTTTCAGTTTCACTCTGATAAATTTGTTTACTTGGGCCCAAGCATGGTTCACAAAGGACATCGATGTCTCAATAAAGATGGTAAAGTATTCATCTTTAGGAATGTTATCTTTAATGAATTTGATTTTCCGTTCTCCTGAAATCCAGTATGTTCCTTCATTAGAATAGCTAGCTGACTGCCTCACAAAACCATTAACACACTCTCAATTCTTCAACTTAAGGTCCAAACTTGGGATAGTTGAACTCCCCACAAGTTTGAGGGGGGATGTTAAAGAAAATGCCACATCAGCAACCAAGGAGGAATCAAAAAGACGCATCAGCTGAAGGTTGTCATGTCACTGTAGAGAGTCATGAAGAATTATTCCTTTTAGTGCTCCAAATTTCTGTTAGGATTGATGATAACAAACAAATATTCTTTCTTCATATATTGGACCATGTGTCCTCATTCATTAGTTGTTTAATATATAATTTTTTAATTCTTTGAATCCCTGAAATAAGTAACAATGTATAAATCGGGTATGTTGCCCCTTTTCAATTAAAGTGAAGAATAAAAAGAGGCAACGTTAAAATCTCTCTGTCTATCGCTTACTAATTTGGCTTCATCGTGTACAACGATCAGCTAAACGATTAAATATATCATTCATCATTTAGTGCTTAGAGTTCATCATGTACAATGAAAGTGTAGATGACAGCCTCCATCGTGTAGCCTCAAATCCTATTGTATACAAGAAGAGATAAACGATACTTCTTATCATGTAGCGCCAGCATCCTATCGTTTAGTACGACAAGGTAAACGACATCACACTTCACTATTGCTTAGTCTCCGAGGCTCCATTATTTAGTACGACAAGGTAAACGATAAGATAAACGATATCACACTTCACTATCGCTTAGTCTCCGAGGCTCCATCGTTTAGTACGACAAGGTAAACGATAAGGTTTATCTTACATCGTTTAACCGTGCGACTCAATCATACACAACGAAGAGGAAAACGATACCGTTTCATCTCTTTATATTTTCTAACTGTAGGCATCTTTGCGAGGTTACTTGTTAAATTTTCCCGCTTTTCTTTTTTAGAAATCTTTTATCTTTTACTTTTCTTTATATATTTCTGTGTGTAAAATACAAAAAGAAAAAGAGAAAAAAAGGGAAAAGCAAAATAGTGAAACCATTAAAAAAGCTGCGTTGAAATATGGCACCCTTAGATTGGCCCACGTACGGTAAGTTTTCCTCCTTGTTAATTTTTTTTCTCGAGTATTTCAATTTAAATAGTTAATTCGCTGAAAAATGTTGAATCATCTTAATATGACAAAAATTTTAAAAAAAAAAATCACCAATAAAAAAAATGTCATTAGACAATTTAAATTTTAAATATTACAACATGTAAGATAAATTACTTTTTTTTTATTTACAAAATTCGGGTTTGTGTGAAATTAGTTCCTAGTTTTTTAAATTGGATAATCAATAGAATCCATCAAATAGATAACAAAAAGGTTATTGAAAATGATTACAAAAAGATGTTTTGGCATAATTAAAAATTAACAGTAATAATAAGTTAGAAGGAAAAACCTCTCTTGATCTTCATCCATCCTTTGGCTTATTTTTTACTAGATTAAGATGTAATTTTTGTTTTTTAATTTGGTTTGCATTTAATAGTAGCTTTTATACTTTCAAGTTTCAATTATCTAAATTCAGTCATATATTCTCAACAAATTTTAAGTGTAATTTTAATGATTTTAATGCAAGAAAAAGACATCATATCAACATATTTTATCTTAAAAAATAATAAACATACCAAAATAGTATCCTTCTATTATTTATTTTCTTTGATCTTATACTAATCATTTCAAACCATGTTTTACTTTTACTTAACTCCGTTTGGTAATTATTTTACTTTTTGTTTTTATTTTTAAAAATTAAGTCTACTGATATTACTTATCTATCTCCAAATTTCTTTTTTTGTTATCTACTTTTCACCAATAGTCTAAAAAATCAAGCACAATTTAAGATCTAAAAATAGTAGCTTTCAAAAGTTATTTTTGTTTTTAGAATTTAAGCCATTTATTTAATAAAGATGCAAACTACAGTAAAAAATGTAGATGAAATAGACTTAATTTTTTTAAAAAAAAAACAAAAAATCCCAAATCGCTACCAAAGGGATTTAAATATTTAAATTATTCTTTTTTGGACAATCCTTACTCAAAACCTCCATTCAAATAGAGAATGCATCATAAATTTAATTTGAAAATTAGGTGTAATAATTAGTGTTAATGATCTATTGATTTTTTTAAAGTACAAATTACAGTTACTATAGATGAGTTATGAATTGATTATTGAATGGTGCTTTTAAAAGTCGTTTGTTTTAAGGTTTTATAGATATTTGGAAATAAAAGATATGTAAGAATAAAATGTCTAAAAATAGAGTGTCTAAAAATTAAAATGATTATGTTTGGTTGTACATAAAAATTGTTATAGAATTTTGTTGGATGAAATATTGGGTAAAAAAGAACCATCACAATTTTGGAAGGAAAAAGAAAATTATTATCTATAAATAAAAGAAGATACCTCAAAGTTACTTATTCTCAGATAAAATATTGAAAAGTACGAAACAAACATAGATTTTTAGATGTCTAGATTAATTCTCATGTGAAAAAAAAAAAAAAAAAACCCTTAAACCAAATTAGACTTAAAAATAAATTATAACTAAAGTAAACTTTTTATCACTGCAAGTTGCAAAATCTACCACCATAACGCCGTGTTTCCCATGGAAACAATTAATGCACCTCACCCTAAACTTCCTTGTTTCAATAAATAGAAGCCCAATATTTATCCAATTGCGTCAACCAAAAAATTCCCCCGAAACAAGAAACTAATAATAATTTAGAAAAAAAAAATGCCACTGGGCCATTATAATAGACTCCTGTATATAGCACTTGCGATGCACACATAATTAGTTTTATTTTAGTACATGAAAAAAAGTGTATAATGAACTGAATAAATGGAATAGTCTTTTTACGTTGTTTCAATCGAATAGTTAATAACTATTTGAATAGAAAAATAAAATATGATTTTATGAAATTTGGAAGGTTAAAACATAGTAATTGTCCATTTAAATATATATTGATTTGTTGGATTGTAATGTTTTGTATCTATGATATATATTATATTCAAACATGAAATGATACACCACTTCGTCAGATAACTATCATGATCCAAATAGTTGTACTGAGATAGTATTGTTCAAATATATTTCCATTGTGATATTTCATATTCATGGTCTAGATTACACGGCCTATATGTTAATTTTGTCTATAATAATAAACTTAATCAGGATACAATGAATTACAAAATTAATAGATGCCAACAACCCCAATAAATGAAAGAAACCAAGAAAGAAAAAATATTATACTAATTAGGAATAAACCTTGATTTACTTTAACACCCTCCCTCATAACTCAATGTGGTAGAGTAACAACTAACTTGAGTTTGTGAAGCGACTGACTAAAGTTGATGACAGAAATCGAAGAAAACTCTCGAATCTAATCACAATAGATATGGGTTGGAAATAGAGACCCATGAAGAACTAAAACAGAAAAAACTTCTGGGTTGGAAACAGAATCCATGGAGAACTAAACACACAAAGAACTCCTAGGCTGGAGACATAACTCATGAATAACTAAATATATGGAGAATTTCTTAGTTGAGGACAGAGATTTAAAATAGAACCCATGAACTATTGATTTGAAAACAAAAAAGAGATCCTAGAAGATCAAAAAACATAATGGAGGCTGGAACTAAAAACAAGAGCGCATAATCGACTAAGCAAGTGAACCAAAGCTGTATCGCCTCCGTCAACGGCGACAAAGATAGAAAGCATATAGAAGTGGAGGCTGAAAAAAATAAACACTAATACTTAGGGCTCTGATACCATTTTGATTTTGTATATATTATTGAATAATTAGTTTAATCTAGATACAATGAATTACAGAATAAATAAATGTTAATAGACCCAACAAAGGAAAGAAACCAAGAAAAGAAAAATACATAAAACAAAAAGTAGTATACTAATAATAATAAATCCTAATTTACTTTAGCACTATAAATAAAAGGATATATCACTATGTTGTGTGAACCACTTGGATTCATATAGTTGTTATTGGATAAATGATATAATGACCAAGATCTAACCATATTTATGTTTTAGATCACATTTAAAAAAAAAAAAAAAAAAAAAGAAAAAAGAAAAACCTGTTTGAATAATTAATAAAATACAAAAATAGATTTGTAAAGATTTGCTTATATAATATTATATAAGATTAGTGAATTATTGAAAAAGAAGTCCCCTAATCGAATGATTAATCAATTACCCTTTATTTCCACTTTAAAATAAATTATATATATATAATATTTNAAAGAATGATCGGACATGAAGACCCCACGGTGCTCAAATTCAAGTGGGGAGGCCGGGAAATGGATCTTCCATAAAATTTTTACTTTGAAAGTCAATTAAATTGAAAAAGTCCAAGTTGCACAGTTTTGCATGCGGAAGAAATTTATCACAACGATGAAATTAATTATATTATAATAAACTTGTACACTTTCAAAAAAACCAGCCTATTGAATTCATTTTCTTTGTGTCTCCTCTCCCAATTTCATCTTCATACTATGAGTTTGGCTTTGAAATTAATGGCTTTATTGTGCTCTGGTTTCTAATTACCCAAACTCCCACTCCCTTCCCTTTCAAATGGATTTCTTTTCAACCTGTACTTCTGACTCTGCCATTCCCATCTGCGGCTGCGATCTCAAAATCAAACCCAAAAACCCTTTTCAAATCAGGAACTTTTCTTATTCCGACCTTCTCTCTTCGACTCATTCCTTCTCTTCCGACTGTTTTTTAGGCAAAGGCAGCCACGGCACCGTTTACAAGGCCGTCCTCGACGGCGGCAAGCTCATCGTCGCCGTCAAACGAACCAAATTCACTAACCCATCTCCTAATTTTCACTACAATTCTTCTAATCCTGCCGAAAACGAAATCGAAATCCTTTCCCGGCTTCGAAACCCCAGAATCGTGAATCTCATTGGCTTTTGTGCCAATTCCAAGGACGAGAAATTGCTGGTTGTTGAGTTCATGCCCAATGGCTCCCTTTACGATCTTCTCCATTCCCAATCTAGACCGCCCGGTTGGACTCGCCGACTCCAGTTCGCTTTACAAGTGGCCAAAGCGGTTCGAGCTCTTCACACGTCGAACCCGCCGGTTATTCATAGAGATATTAAGTCGTCTAACGTTTTAATCGACGGTAACTTCAACGCGCGTCTTGGGGATTTTGGTTTAGCGTTGAGAGGACACGTGGAAGATGTGCGCGTGAGATGCACGCCCCCAGCTGGCACGTTGGGTTATCTTGACCCCGGCTATCTCGCACCTGCCGATTTGAGTGTGAAGAGCGACGTTTTCAGTTTTGGGATTTTGCTTTTGGAAATCCTTAGTGGTCGAAATGCTATCGACGTCCACCATAGCCCGCCGTCGGTCGTCGACTGGGCGTTGCCGATGATCAAACACGGCGATTTCGATGGGTTGTGCGACCCACGAATTGGATCTCCCACTAACTCGGCGGTGATCCGATGTATGGCGGTTCTGGCGGCGAAGTGTGTTCGGTCCACCGTGCAGAAGCGGCCGGATATGGTGGAGGTTGTGGAGTGTTTGAAGGCAGTCAAGAAGAAGCTGCACGTGCCACCGATATGGAACAATCTGAGGCGGCGGGAACGTCACGTGGAGAATCTCCAGCCGTTGATTTCGAACTTTGATGAACCGGACGGTAGTGATGAGCCGGTGAGGGTTTGTCGAATAGGAAGCCGGAGGAATCGGAAAGTATCCAGTGTTTCGAGTACAGAGTATGGAATTAAGACGATTGGGCGAGTGGTTAGATCGAGATCAATGGGTTCGGTGAACGATGTGAAATTGGGACAAATTAATTCCAATGTCGGCGGAAGTTATTACTCTTCGTTGGGTGGCCGGCGGAAGTACAGCGGCGTTGCAGTGAAAATTCCGACGATGACACTTAGTAAATCGAGGTCGGTGGGAGTGTCAGAGAATCCGAAATTTGTAGAATTTAATCGGAGGGCGGCGAGTTTTCTGCCGGAAATTGAAATGTCCAAATTGACGATTGGTTGTGATGGTAAATCCGAGAATCAGATGCTTGAGAAACCGTTGTTCCAAAAATAACAATCTAGATGAAAGTTAAAATTGTTTGTGATTGATTTTGATTTTATCTTTTTTTTCTTTTCCATCTGAAATTGTTGAAACGATAGAGGGAAGAATATCAATATTATTTTAAAAGCAATCATTAAATGCAGCTAGAGATATCCAATTTTTTCGAGGACGATCTTCGTGAAATGAGAATGGGGTGGGGATTCCCGATTAGACGAGAAATGGGAGAGGGAGTGGAAAAAAAAATTTGTAAATGGGGATGGGTACGGACCGTCCCCGCCCTATTAGCTTCTTTATATTTATTTAGTATAGTTATCTAATGTTATGTTATTATTATTATATAAATATTACATTTAAATTTCAAATTTGATTATTTATCACGAAAGATAATGAATATGTTTAAATTGAATATTTAAATTTAGGTTATATATGTGAATAATTTAATTTATAATTATTTTTTTCTACTAAAAAAATTTAATTAGTTTTTTAGGTCAAAAATTGAGTAACTTTTGATTTTTTTTAAAAAAAAGTAACTGGGAAAATTTCCCCACAAGGAACCCAATCCCTACAAATTCCTCGCGGGAATCTCCTTGAATGGAAAATGAAATGGGGAGTGGGGATGGGAATGGGAATGGGAATGGGAATGGCGAATGACATCGTCAACCCTGTCCCGTGGACATTTCTAAATAGAGCCACCTAATATTATAAGATATGTGCATGCAAGAGTATTCAAGTTTTATTTCTTATTTTAATTGATAATTTTTGAAAAATTTTCACATATAGAAAAAATATTAAATTATTTACGAAAATAGTAAACAAAAATTGATAGACTTCTATGATCCTATATTTATACCAGTTTCTATTACTATAATATTAATGATAAACTTCGATTAGTTTCTATCATTAATAGATACTGATAGACTTCTATCAACCTCTATTAATGATAGATGTCTATCAGTATCGATAGACATTTATAGACTTTTATCAACATCTATAAAAAAAAATTAAATTTTATTATTTTGTGTAAATAGTTTACTTTATTTTTCTATTTTTTTTTTTTAAAAAAACTATTCAAATAATGAGAATAATTTAGCTTTTGCTTTGAAGGGTTTCGTTTCTTTTGATAAAACAAAAAGAAGAAGAGTGATGGTTGTTTTGCACTTTTACAGAGTTGCCATCAATGATGATTCTTCAGCTCTTTTTTTTTTACTCCTTTCGGAGCTGATAAATATAATCAAGAGCTGAGGTGGTGTCTGGCAAAGTCCGAACATGCCAATGATATATATATATATATATTGGCATGAATCATAGTTGTAATGTTTTATTAATCAGCCACAATTTGTGCAAGACTCTCAATGATTTTTCATAATTCATAAATGAGAAAAGATATCTTTATATATCTTTATGTTTTCTTTTCAAGCCATATCCGGGGTAACTCCGATCTTACTTGCCTATCCAAATGCCATTGGCATATCTCATTGAACAGTCAAATATGTTTGAGCTTATCCGTCACCGACTACAAACATATCAAGAGAGTGTTTGACTTAGTATCATATCGATGTGAGATCTTAGCTTGTAGGTGTATTCAACTTTTTTACGAGAGATATTTGATAGTGAATAACTCTATCTAATTGACCAAAAAAAAAAAAGTGACTTTTAGAGAGTAAGTTCTTTTGAACGATTATCGTTTTTCTTAAAAGAGAACAACGAATTTTGTCTAACACATGATATATTTCTCTACTAAGTATCTAGTTTTGAAAAATAATCTATTTACCTATACTGTTTTAGAATAATTTTAAACAATAGTATTATTATAAAGTTGACTAAACATATTAGATGATCATCTAAATATTATATAATGATGTGATTTGTGAATGATTTCTTATTTATATAGTATTTTGTCATTTTCTATCAATATGAGTGTAATCAAATTGACATGAAATATATACATTCGATCGAACTCTTTTACCTTAACTCAAAAAGTGGTATAATAGTATCCGCTCTCTGCCGTCATAATCCATCCTTCGCTTACAAGATGTTGTAAGAGCCCAAACTAGAACAAGTCAAAGTAAACAAACATTTGTAAGTGGGGTAGATTTGACTTTTTAATCTTATTGAAGACAATTAGTGTCATCCCACTAAATGAGAGTCAATATTGACTTTTTAATCATTTTTTCCTATATAATTTTGTATATGATCATTTAACTATAATTTATTTTTTTGATAACGTTACTTATATTTTAAATAAATAACATAAAATCCTAATATTAGACTGAAAATTTATAAATCATTTTAAAAACTTTATTTATTTATTTATTTGTTATTATAATTATTTTGAAATTTAGCTGAGAATGCAATTTTTTATTTTAAAAAAGAGGAAAATCATCATAAAAAAAATATATTGAAAAACGAGCATATTTTCAAAAACAAAAAAAAATGAAAATGAAATAGTTATCAACATACCTTAAACTTTTGTAGTTATATCAATCAAAATCATGAATTAATAATTATGTCGATTTAAACCAAATATTTTCATAATTATATTAATTTATACTCTTATTACGTTTTATTTGGATAAACATTATAATTTTTTTTAAAAACTTTTTATCAATAAAACTTTTAAACTTTCATAAGAAAATCAATTTAGACCATCCGTTAAGATATCTTTCAATTAATTTGGGAAGTTTACATACGTATAAAAGCTTATGTACAAAAGATTTTTAAAAACAATCTTGATAAAGGGGTTTAAATTGATTCACTTATAATAATTTAGAAATATAATTGATAATATTATAAATCTCACATGATGTTTTTATAAGAAGAAATATTATCGATTGATAGAATTACAAATTTAAATTAATACAACCTAAAAGTTAATTGATATAAATTGATATTTTATCCCAACAGGATAACATGGTATGTTGGGTTAGGGTGGAACCTTAACTCATCTTACCATTTGAATAAATACTATCCAAAATGCAATTTGTAAATCTTAATTTAAAGAGATTAATCTAAATACTCAAATTTCAGGTTTCAAATTTTATCCTAAACCAATATATTTTATAAACTCACGTTTCAAAATTCATTTTAGATAGTTGCTAAACACATGATTTTTTTTCTTTAAAATAACTCATTTTTAAGTTTAATCACCTTTTTAGACATACCCTTAAATCTCTATTATCCAATTTTTAATCTTTTTTTTTTTCATATTTACTTGTAATTTAAATATCATCTCTCTCTCTCTCTCTGTTTTCCAAGATTGGTTGCAAATATCCTATATGTTATTTAAATATAATATAATGTAAACAATGTTTAGTGTTTATGGACCAGTTTTTTGAATTGGGCCTGAGTGGGCTGAACAGAGGGTACAAAACCAGCCCAAAGCCCACAATAAACGTGGGCTACTAGAGAAGACGGTAGCTAAAGTGCTGGGCTCAATAAAAAGGAAAAAAAGAGTTCCCAAAGGAAAAAGAAAGAAAACATGGAAAATGGAAGTCAAGGTCAGAGAGTCAGGAAACAGAGACAGAGACAAGACTGAGACATCCCCCTCTCCGCTTTTTATTAGGTCTTGTCCCCATCTCTCTCTTGTCCTTTCCAATCTGACACGATACAATTACAAACACACTTAAAAAAAGAATCTAGAGTTGTATTGTAATTTGTATTGATTCTTAAACGGAACGGGAATACTAAGGTGGGGTACGGTACGACATGGGACACCGTAATGTAATATGGGTGTGTCATGTGTGTCCTGATTTGGTACGTGCCTCTACACCGTACGAACCGGTGGAGTTGAAAAGCCATACACTGGAATTGGAATCTCATCACACCCTCCTTCTTTTACTAGGTTTTAACAGGGGAATCATATGACTTAGACCTGACCAAGCTGTAATTCACCACGTCTCTTGTTTTTGTTATCTTCCAAACACGTTCTGATGCTTTTTTTGTTATATTTTTCGACATACTTTGAATAATATTTTGTCATTTGTTTGATGTTTTGACGACGTGTCTTGAATCGAATGTCTCGTTGTGAATGTACTACATGTATTGGAATAGATTAAAAAGACTATGATGCTTGCCTTTATAGTTGTAATAGTTATATATATTGGGTAGTCATGTTCAAGATGAGAGCAAGTTCATAAGATTGGTGTCATCAATTTGATTCTGTTGGTTGAAAATGCAACATCATTTTCAAATATTTAACTAAATATATGTTTTAAGTTTGTGAATTTGCTTTCAAAATTTCAAGTGAAAATGCATGCTATTAGATGTCAAAAAGTTAAAATAAAAACTAACTAATATTGGAACAAAATTTAAGATTTATTAAAAGTATACGGGGACTAAAATTGGACATTTGAAACTATAAAAACTAAAGTTGAACATGCTCCAAAATATATGTGACAAAATAATATTTAACAAGGGTTACATTAACGCTAAATCATGTATGGGTATGTGATTTTAACAACCCTAAATTTGTCAATACTTTTCAACCCACCCTATTTTTATCAATATTTAATTAAATTACATTATTTTTATAAAAAAAAATCCTTAACTTGAGTTTTTTTTTTAACTCATTTTTATTTAAATATTTTTGATAAAAATTTACTAAAATATACTTGTAAGTTATTTTGAGTAGTTGTCAAATACTCTAATTTCTTTTCAAATGACTTATTTTTTAAATTAAACATTTAAAAATATATTCCATTATTATCAAACACTTATTTCAGTATAAATTTACCTTTTTGGCAAAATAAATTTAATTTCTTAAGGTATATATGTTATTAACATATCCTCTCTAATAATAAATTCTATAATTAATATCTAATCCTCTTATTAGTGATCACTAGTTTTATACAAACTCTTCAATCTTTTAATGAAATTGAAAATCCACATTTTTCACATAATTTTCAGCTTAATAACAGATGAATTAATTACAAAGTGGTGTATTATATAATAGCTAATCACTAAAAGTAAAAGATTTAGAAAAGTATAATGAGGGGACACATTTTGATGGCACTTTTGGCAGTTGTCATCAAAATGGATGCCACAATATATGTTAGAGATCTCATCCAATGGTTGTTGCAGAGAGTCCAGCAAGATCTTCTGCTGCCATTTAAGAGACATGAACCATCAATAATGTCCATTCTTTTCATTCTTCTTTCTATTTCTATTTTCATATTCTTTTGTGGTAGAAATATTCTAAAATAATTTTTTTAAAAAAAAAAAAAAACAGAAAAAACCCAATAAATTATTGGACTTTTTAAATATAAAAAAATATATTTTTAGAATTTCTCAAATTTATTCGATCTCCCACTAAAAAAGACATTTATAAAAAAAATTATATTTCAGGTTCTAAACTTTCAAAATATATATGTATTACAAAAATTATTCTAATTTTAATTTGTGATTTTTATTCTAGGTTCATGTGTAGATATAGACTTGAGTTATTCCATGTGCTGAAAAACTTATATTTAAATAACGATAAAATATCAAAATAATTATTCTTAATGAAAAAGAATTTGGTAACTAAATAACACCTAATAAATTTGAAAGTATATTGTGATGCTAAAATGAGTAAATTAGAAATTTAGAGATTAAATTTGTCGTTCAAAATTTTAGAAATTAGCGTATATGATTAGAGACAATTGCAAATATAAATATTAAATTCAAAGTATTAGCAGATATAACATAATATAAAAAAAAAATTGTAAATATGACCAAATTTAAATAATCTATCAGTAATAACCATATTATTGGTAGGAGTCTATCAGTAATAAATCATATCATTGGTAAGAGTCTATCAATAATAGAAGTCTGTCGTTGATAGACTTGTCTATATTTGTAATTTTTTAAATGATATTATACATTTAGTTATTATTCTTAAAAATGCTATGAATTGTAATTATTGTCTTGAACAATTAAAATATTGAAACCTGATAAAAATAATTTGAAATATGATCTTAATTAATTGTTGATTTTTGAAGATATGGAGCTTATTGTGTTTGTAATCCCTATGCTTAGAATGGGAGGTGATTACAAGAGAGATTAGAAAGTTGAGCTGTTTGCGGAGTATATTTTTAATTAATATTTCTGTACTAAATTCTGGAGACATTCAATGTCGTACACATTTAATTTAATAAACCCCTTTATTTTTATTATTAAATCCTTGAAGAGCAAGCTTACGTGGTTTTTGTCTGTTTAAAATTTATCATTTTCAATTAATTCATTTGCTGCCTACCATAAATTAATTAAAAAGAAGAATTCATTCATATTCCTAATTAATGCAATTTCTCTTTTCTTTTCCTTTCTTTTAAATATTGTGAAGATTTGAACATAAGTGAGTAATGTTTTTGTTAATTTATCCGCGAGGTTTCTAAAATCATTAATTCATAATTTATTATAGTTTGCTACCTTTTACATACTTATCAAACTTTAAACATGTGTGTTTGTCTCTTGTTAACGATAAAAAGTTAGATCCACTTTATTTTTTTTAAAGGAAAAATATATTTAGAATGTCTTGTAAAATGAATAAATTGAACACCACTGTGTTGTCAAGTCATCAACATTTTGATGTTTAAGTTAGTAAAGAATTGAGATGAGTACTAGTACTAGTAATAGAGAGTATTGTGGAGTGTTTATATAGATTTATGAATTGTTTGTTATGAATTTGACGGATGATTTCGATTGCTTATATAGATTTAGTATTGTGTAATGGGCACTTAAGCTTTCGATCGATTACAATACCACTCCCAGAAGCTACAGTCAATTCCTATCTGCATGACTTTCCACTAACTCTTTTATGAATTGTTATGAATTTGTATCATTATCACTCGACCTAGTGTGGAGGTCCAATGGTACCACTAGGTACTACCACATGGATCCTCCATGGTACTACCAAAACCTTCATGACAACAACATGGTATTGCTATAACCTTTTTGGTACCACTACATGGGTCAAACTTGGAATTATTACTAGGACCTTTATGGTATCGCTAGACACTACTAGAACCTTCCATGATACTAATACATGGGTGTTTCATGATACCATTAGTTACTACTAGGACCTTTGTGGTACTGCTAGAACCTCCATGGTACTATTGAGTGAGTTCTCCATGGTATTGCTAGGTAGTTCTAAGACCTCCATGTGGTACAACTAGGTAGTTTTAGAACCTCCATGATACTACTACATGGGTCTTTCATAGTACTTCTAGATACCTCCATGATACCATTAGGCACTACTAGGACATGGATTCTCCATAATACTACTAGGACCTTCGTGGTACTGCTAAGGTACTACTAAGACTCCAATGGTACCACTAGGCTCTCTCTTGGCTACTCTAAGTTCCCTCGTGGGTCTTGACTAATCCACTTGAATTGGCTTAATCTTAAGGCCACGAGTGGCTATATAGTCAGATGTGGGCTTCATCAGTTTTAGTCAACCATCTCGAGCCTCTATCTCTATCCATGGGCCTTCTATTTCTGTAGACTCTCGATCTTAGTCTATCTCAATAAATTTACCAGTAACATAATTTACTTTTGTTTTTTTTCCGATGTACTTCTAACAAATCTCTTATTTGGTTTTCTTTTGTCTATAATAACATTAGTTGTGGAAGAAATGTTCTCTAGAATACCAAATTCTTCTTAATTAACTCCATGAAACAATATAGTAATAAGCGAGACATTTGACCACCCCATGGCATCCCAGGTCGGTCATGGCCAAATCGGAGGGAATGGCAGCATCTCTCAACATATCATACTAGCATATTATTTCAAATTTATATCCACTGATTATTAGAAGAAATACAATTTTTTGAGTATACATTTTAACAATGTTATCATGAAACAACTACGTTGTCATGTTTATATATATATATAAAAATCTGCATTGATGACATAAAAAAATCTTCTAAATCGTTGCGTAATGTTTTTTTTCTAAAAAAAAAAAAATCCATTTTTTTTATTCAAGTACTTTAAATTTTATTCCATTTTAGTTCTCATGTTTTCGATATCTAATTTTAGTTATAGTACTTTCAATAAATCTTAAATTCAGGTTCAATTCTTTCAATAAATCTTAAATTTTCATTATTAAAAGTTAATTTTTATCAAATTTGATTAAATAATAATGATACTAAATTGTGTTGATACCAAAACTCAGATAGGAAGGACACACTTGACTTTCACTTTATAGTAATAGTAAATTTGTAATTTGGTGAATAACGTGATATGTAAAATCAAAATATATGCACACCAGTTTGTTGCTTGCCAATCGGGCTTTAATGCTTAAATCAGAAAGTAATTATTTGCAATAAGTCGAAGATTTGAGTGTTAGAATGGTCTTAACTTTTCCCTGGTGGTATGTATTTATAAGAGTGGTTGACCTAGGTTGTTTTTGAAGGGATTGGACCCAACAGAAGTAATTAATCGTATTTGCCATTCATTAAGATTAAGAATTTTGAAATACAGAGAAAAGCCAAACATAAAACTTAAGCATGTTGTAACCCATAAAATACAAAAGGAAAAGAGTTTATCTTTGGAGACCGATCTTCAGTTACTTTCCTTCATCAAATTCCTCTTATGAACTACAAGTGGGGAACAAATTGGATGTCATCAATTAGGACTTCCCTACTATTCTCTTAAAAGGATATCGACTTGTGGGAACATTTTTGTTTCTGGAAGAGGAAAGGGAGTTGATTTTACAGGAGAAAAGCTTTTCTCTGTAAAGATTGAGAGGATTTCTTAGAAAGTTAGATGAGAGTTTTCTACTGTGTAAAAATTCCAACCCCTTGAATTCATGTTGATTCAAGGATATAAAGGAGAGAAGGAGAGTAACTCCCTCCCACCACCCAGTTGCAACTGCAAAGGAGTTTTAATTTATTTAATTGAATAAATTAAATAAATATTAATCACAAAATTAATTAATATAATTAAATATCATATACTAAACCAAATATGCATTTGAAATATTCATATACATATCTTTCCTTATAATCTAGAGTTGTAATATGAATATCATTCATATTAATTTTAACCTATAGTTTTAATATGAACATTTTTCAAATATTTCTCTCAAATTATAAAGTTTAATTTTGAATCTTATTCAAAATTAACTTTATATTATAATGTGTCTATATATATTATATTAATTGTATCTCATACAATTAATGTGAAGGAACTAGTATGAGAGAACCTTGAGCAGAAGCGGATCGATCAAATTCCATAAATTATTGAATACAAAGTTTACAGTAAACAAACAACTAGATATGTATTTAAAACTAAATTACAGCTTGCTTTATAAGAAAAGGTTTCAAGAAATATCACCTCTGTAGAACCTTTTCTTCACGATTTCCCCCGAACGGATCACTTATAACTTGAAGACCTTCTTCAAGATAAACCTCGAACCAAAACCCGGACACTACCACAATGAAAACCTTGGTATTCTCAGGGTGAGAACCTAAGAGTGGTGGGCTCTGACTATTTTGGTTAAGAATGAAAGCTTAAGGTGGAGAAGGAAGACTGAGAATTCTCTCAAGAACAAAAAACACATAACACTTTTGTTATTTCTTTCTCTCAATCATTCAACAACGGTAACCAAAAAGAAGAAAACAATTTTCTTTTATTCTCCTTGCCATAAAGAAGAACCACCACCCACTAATGTGGGTGGAGAGAAAAGATGGGGAAAGGAGTTGTAACTCTCTTCCTTATTATCAAAATAATAATAATATAATATAAATATAAATATGATAATTAACCTATCATATTATATATATATATATAAAATTATATGTTATATCAAATATAATATATAACTTATAGTTTTAATATTATATCACATACAATATAAATTATAGTTTTTTTTTCTCTATTTTATAGCATTTAATATAAATCTCACTTATACTAAATTTAACAACTATGAATCTCATTCATAGAAAAATATATTTGAATCTCATTCAAATATTTATTTCCTCCCATTAAGCTATAATATATCAAATACATTATGACAATTATATCATATATAATTGAAAAGATTTAATTATATCAATATAATTAAATCCTTCTATTAATTTGAACAATTCAAATTAATCCAAAAACTAATTCTCAACTAAATCCTATTGAGCTACCAAGGGGACCAGACCTCATGGATCTGTAGCTTAAAGCTCCAACGGTATATGAATAATTAATTAAACTCTTTAATTACATTATTCACCATCCGTTAACTTTCGGTCACTCCACTAAAAACCGACAACTACACTTTTCGTATTACATATATATTTCTGTGTCCATTGGATATAACCAATCAATAGTACGATGACCCTTCACAAATTGTTCGTAAGTACAATTAGGCCAAATTCCCGTTTTGTCCCTGTAGTTACATCTAACTCCTTAAGTACCACTAATCCCTCTAATGAACAATAGATCATAGTCCTACTATGACTAAACCCCTATCGGGCCAAGATAGGGTATGCCCTTAAGGGAGCAATTTATCTACTTACCCCTGCCTCGGGGAAGGAGTGAATTCCATCTTGTGTAGTTGTATTCCTAGCTTCCCAATCAGACGAATCCCTAAAATGGTAGGCTTGTTGAGTCGGCGATATGACCACTCTCACTCGTACAAATCATAGGCAGAAGTTCACAACTCACTCAAGCTTCAGGTCATGTTACCTATAGTCATCCTAGTGAAATGTAAGTCTCTATTATGAACGGTGTTATATAATGAAACTAAACATTTCGTGGTCCGGTCTTATACAAACTTCTTTGTATAGAATATCACCACTTGTATATCTAATACATGAATGATCAAGATCATATCATTTGTAGCACTTTACAACAATTGAAATATCTACAAAGTGGGCCATACTTGTAATATCACAAGGATAAGATACCCAACCTTATCTATGTACTACAGACCATATAGGTTATCACTTAAACATGAACCACCCGTATGTGATCTTCACATACATGTTTAAGTTATAAAGATAACATCGGATGTTAGTTTATTGGCTTGTAGTTAATGCAACTAAAATATCATATATTTTATAGAATGAATAAAATATCAAATATTTTTATTAAATACATAAAGAGTTTTTTCAACAATGTTTACAAACTATAGAACCCTACGAGATTTAGGACATCGACCACAACATAATATACATCTCCTTTATTCAATTTAAAATTTTTCGAAACTCTTTGATCTTTAAAAGGTTTTCACTCGTTAGTGAGCTAGCAAGGGGTCTAATGGACCGATAGATTAAAATCTCTAATGATCCGAGATTAATTTAATTAAACTCTTTAACTACATTAATCAACATTCATTAACTAAAGATTACTCCACTAAAGACTCATAGCTACACTCTTTGCATCGTATAATACTTTATGTCCATGGATATAACCATTATAAGCAATTTGATTCTTCACGAGTTGTTCACAATTAAAGTTGGGTCAAATTACTATTTACTACCGCCTTTACTCAACTACAAGTACATAGAGAGTTGCTACCACCTATTCGACGATACATTGACGCCCCAGTAATTATATCTTGCTCCGTAAGTCTCGTTGATCCTCTAATGAACAACCCGTTTAAGGTTCTACTATAAACAAAATCCCCCTCGGGCCAATGAGATGGACGAGCTCCATTGTTCAAGACCTGGAGCTAATACTTAAGGGAACAACTCCTCCACTTTACCCTAATTGAGAAAATGAGCGAATTACATCTTGTGTAGTTATGTTCTTAGCTCCCTACGCAGTCTTGTGCCCAAAATGGTAAGCTTATTGAATCGGCGACACAAACCACTCTCACCCATAAAAATCAAAGGATTAGTTCTCACAGGTATGAGTCCATAACTCATTCAAGATTGAGAACGAGTTACATAGGGTCATCCTATGAAATGTTGATCTCTTTAGTCAATGGTATTACAACGAGAGATTAACTGTTTCTCGGTCTGATATTATATAAACTCTTTGCATAGGATACTCTCACTCACATGTCTCCACATGAACGATTTGAATCAAATCATTTGTAACGATTACAAAGCATACCATATCCATAGTGTTACCAGGATAAGATATCCAACCTTATTCATATACTATAGACCATTCAGATTATCACTTGAACATGATCCACTTGTATGTCAACCGCATACTGTTCAGGTTACATGAAAATAATCTTGGATCTTAGTTTATTGGATTGAGTTATGCAAGTCTAAATATCAAATAAAGTAACTCTTTATTTTATTAAATAAATAATTTGTTTATACATTACAAACCACGAGTTTTATGGCATAAATACCAAGAGTTTCGATGGCTTTCAAATACAGTTTAGGATAATTTCTCAACTCACCAAGCCGAGGGATGTGGTCTCTTTTGTATTTTCGAGAGTCAGTCGAGGCCGAGGTCAAACATCTTCTCCCTAGGCCCATTTTTCATCTTAGAGTGATACTTTGGGTTGGTGCATGTGCGGGACATGCGTTATTAGCTATTGTTCAATATTAAGTATATTGGTTTGGGCCTTCACTCGAGCTAAACCTTTTCCCTGATGTTATTTTTCACCTCAACTTTGTTGTTTCTTCGGTTTTATTACTTTTATCCCTATCTTATGTCAATTATACCATTCGATCCAAAGTCACCTATAACAATTTATATATATATATAAAAGATACTAAATAAAACATTTTCACATTTTATAAAGAAAATGTTCATAAGACTAAGTTTTAAAAAATAAAATAAAATAAAAGAAACATCTATTCGTATAAAAATTAAAATTTAGGTCATATTTAGTAACCATTTAGTTTTTAGTTTTTGGTTTTTGAAAATTAAGTTTTTTTTCTTTCATTTTCCTCCAATGGTTGGTATGAATCTTAAATAAAAGAGTTGCATTTATAGCTACATTCCTAAATTTTTTTTTAAAATCATTGGTAAAAAATAAATAACAAATAAAGAAATTTGGAGATAGAAATAGTACATATAAATTGAATTTTAAAAAAATCAAAATAAAAAATGAAATGATTATGGAAAGGAGTCTAAAAAATTAAAAATAGATTAAGCAAAAAAGAAGAATACAGAAATAGAGGGTCAAAATAGTGGTTTAAAACTCTTAAAACTCACATGTGGATGAAAGAAAAATGTCATGAGAATTGAAAGGGAATAAGAGTAGGTGAGGAGGAGGCAAATATTGATCTAACGATGGATGGGAGCGTTGGAGGACAACTAGGCAGTCCCCATTTGTGCCGACAATTTATTGCCTTCTCTTTTTTGCCCCCAAAAACATCAATTTTTCCCCCTTCTCATAATAAACATTTATATTTATTTAATTATTTATTTTTCGGTTGAAT
This sequence comes from Benincasa hispida, assembly GCF_009727055.1. Taxonomy (NCBI): domain Eukaryota; kingdom Viridiplantae; phylum Streptophyta; class Magnoliopsida; order Cucurbitales; family Cucurbitaceae; genus Benincasa; species Benincasa hispida. The sequence goes on along the minus strand of NC_052352.1, from coordinate 20,430,341 downwards.
TTTGTCCTGCTTCCGGTTCCTAGACATTGGTGTTTCCGTAGTTCCCAATTATGGGCACCGCTTCTCTCCTTCCAATGTTCTAATCTATTTTCATTTTTATTTCTTTTTAATCAAGGGTTCAAATAATTCGATAATTCGAACCACATCGATTATCCAATCCAAAATATAAAGGTTGAATTGAATTTTTTTTTTTTTATTAGATTGGGTTGGATTATGGATTGACTAAAAAAATTTGAGTTGACCTAACCCAACCCAAATTTTGTATATATATATATATATATTCCTTTTTGTTTAAAATTTGATTTCTTTGTATTGATTAATTTGTGAACTTTTAATATTTTTTTAAAAAAATTGTTATGATATTTATCTTTATTAAAGTTTACAATAAATATAATAAATATTTGGTATTTAACGTCTTAATTTATGAGATTTTAGTTATTATTCACGTATTGTATTATTTACGTATTTTTCATTAAAAATGAAAAAAATGTTATAACTCGACAACCCAACCCAACCCAATCCAACCCGAATTTTAAAGGTTGGGTTGGGTTGGAAAATTTATTTAGGTCATTTGGGTTGCCAATCAAACCAACCCGAATTTTCGGATTTGTCCAAAAAATACCCTCAACCCAACCCAACCATGTACACTCCTACTTTTAATCATTATATACACTAATTTGTTTTATTTATATCTCTAAATTCTAATGTCCCAATCCACATATTTTCTTGGGTTATTTAGATAGTGGTGGTTTTGAAAGTTAATTGGGAAAAGGGTAGTTTTCAACTTATTTAAGAAAAATGGGTGGTTTTTTTGTCCCCATTCAAAGAGACGTACTCTGAAATATTTTATTATTTTTTTAGCCCCGTACGCCATATTTAAAAAAAAACGATTGTATATAAATTACTAAGCGATCGTGTATAACTTACTAAGCAATCGTGGATAATTTACTAAGTGATCGTGTATAATATTACTAAACGATCACATAGTAATTTACTAAATAAAATATTCCGAATGACACATTAAACGATCATGTATAATTACTAAACGCATTCACATAGTAATTTACTAAATAAAATATTCCCGAATGACACATTAAACGATCATGTATAATTACTAAACGATCACATAGTAATTTACTAAACGATTGTGTGCGATCGTGTATAATTACTAAACGGTCGTGGATAATTTACTAAGCCATTGTGTGCGATTGTGTATAATTACTAAACGATCACATAGTTTACTAAACGATTGTGTGCGATTAATGTGGCGTACGAGGGAAGAAACTAAATAAAATATTCTCGAATGATCAATTTAATTTCTTTTTTAATGCAGCGTACAGAGCTAAAAAAGAAATAATAAAATATTTCAGAGTGCGTGTGACATACTCGAATGGGGACAAAAAAAACTACCCATTTTCCCTAAATAAGTTAAAAACCACACATTTTTCCTAATTAACTTTCAAAACCACCCCTATTTAAATAACCATATTTTCTTCCTATATTTTGTAACTTTGTTTCTATATAGCAATCCCATATTATAGCACTAAATTCTGAACTATACTTATTTTAAATTTATATTTATTACTGTATAACTTATAATTTGTAGTGCAGTTGACAATATTAAACACAGAAAGTTAGTGGATGTTTTAAAAATGACTTTGGAGTAATTTTGATCATGTAATACAATGACTGATAATCTAGTAAAGTTAGGGGAAATGGTAGTTGTAAAATTACTTGGTTACTCTCATTCTTTGATTGGTTAAATAATCTTATTACTTCATATGATTGTAATGCTTTAGCCCATGTGGCATAAAAATAAAATGAGGTTTCATATATACATTTTTTTAAAAAGTGATTTTGAAAATATTAAACTATAAAGCACAAATACTTCATGTGAGACAAAAAATAGTATCAGATACGTATCGAATAACGATACTTTTAGATACTTTTGAGATACGTATCTGACACGCGATTTGATGTATCTATTTCTACGCGTACTTTTTTTTAAAGAAAAAGACAAACAACTCATTTAATATTTCTCAATCTAAAACTAGATAACCTATTTAAAAAGCTCACTACTCAAGTCCAAAATCAAAAGGAAAAAATAAATAAATAACGGACCAAACCCTAGAATAGAATCATTAATCTCCATCTTCACATTTGAGTCCCTACAAAATCCACCAAAATATAAATCATTTGGATATCTTCAACAATTCAATGAAGAAGTTCTTCGTTTATTTTTCATATTTCCCTCTCTAATCTTCTCTTCTTCATCTTAGTAATATGAGCCACTTTTCTATTGCATTTTATTAACTATTGTACTTCAACATCTTAGATGTTGCTTTTTTTATATTGTATTTCAGTGTTTGTATTCTATTTTGTGCTATTGTTATTAACTTGTATGCTAAATTTATTTATATCCTAGATTTTTTTTTTAGAAAAGAAAATGTATCTTCAACGTATTAGTATCCTCGTTTTTTAGAAATATATATAAAAAAATGAGTATCCTTAGACGTATCTGTATCTTAATTTTTTAGAAATTGACGAATCGTCGTATCCGATCGTATTCGTATTGTGTAACCGTATCTGTGTCTGTGCTTCATAGATGTTAAAGTAACTTTTATGATGTTTAAAATTACTTCAAAGCATATTTTTAATCACTCAAAATTAATTTAAAATTTAATTTTATACTTTTAAATATAATTTTTCATATCATCAAATTTGGTTTTAAATAATTAAAAATATGTTTCATAATAATTTTAAAAATGATAAAAGTGGTTTTAATCATTTTAGAAATATACATTTACAAATTCAAATTTACACCCTAAATAGGAGAATTCATCATTTCCAATTTCTAGAAAGTTATGTGATTCGGTAGTTAGATGAACTAATTAGAAAAACAAGTAATTAAGTTAAAGTTAAAATAAAATTTTCAAGATAAATTATTATGTTTCTTTTTCATTGGGATGTGTGATTTAGCATAAAGTTCATGATTTAAAATAAATTCCAAGAAATCTCTAAATTTGTTTTAAGTTTCCCAATAAATTGGATGGATTTATAAATGTGTTGGAATATTAATTTACAACATGGTGTTGATTGTTCATGATTGAAAATAAATTCCATAAATACTGGGAATTTTTTTTTTTTTTTTTTTTGCATGAATTGAATTCGCTTTCAAATCTTTTAGTTTTTATATGTGTTTATGTTAAAAATAATACTTGAGTATATCCTCTGTTGTGTAACCTATTTAATGGTCCAATAAGATAAATTTTCTTTTTCTTTTTAATTTTTAAAATATGTTTTAATTTTTTTATATCATTGAGTGGATGCAATCTAGACGATATATAAGTATTACTCTTATATATCAATAGATTACCTATTTATTAGGTCAACCAAATTTACTTTGACTAATTTTTGTTGGAAAAACAGGTTCTAAAAAACTAAATTGGAGAGAACACCAAAATTCATAGTGACAGCCAGTTGAAATCAACGTTGTTGATATAAAGAATTTATCAAAGTCTTCGTTAAAGAAAAAAAAAATTTAAATGGAAAAAGTCTCCCCATTCACAATTGTTAAAGAAAGAAAGGAAGAAAAATTGTGTCCTAAAAAAAAAAAAAAAAAAAAAAAAGAAAAAAAAAGAAAAAAAAAAGAAAAAAGAAAATTATTATAAATACCATAATAAAAGAGATACTCATTAGTACCCATTTTTAATGTCTTAAGAGCAAGTGGCTTATCTCTTATTGTCCATGTGTCCTAAAAAGAACAAGCGTTTGACGTTCCATCTTTCCATATGTCTTACTGCCATGGAAGAATAGCCTTTGCTGAATCTCCCATAGTAGTTTACAAGGCCAAGGAAAGAACACTACTTGGACACCACAATGTGCCCCAAGAATATGATTGAATGTTGTGCAAAAGCACACTTCTCCTTCTTCACATACAATTCGTCAACATATTATTCATGAGGCTTATAAATATACATCTTTAGTATCCAATTAGTATCACATTCTACTTTCCAAATTGTCTATATACAGTGGCATTTTTGAGACACTCTTGGGAGAGAAATTTAAAGAAAATTTCATAATTTCCCTGATTTTTTTTATAACTTTTCTATATTTTACTATTTTATTTTATTTATTTATTTTAATAATATAATTTATCGTTAATTGTGCTCCGTTATGCTCTCAATTTTACAACACGTTATTACACTACAAGAAATAATGGTTATAATAGCTAACGGAAAAAACTATAAAATACCTTTTATTGTTTTTTTCGAACGTCCTGACAGCCCATGTTATTAAAACTCTAAGACTTTTTATAACCTTTTTGTAGAACTATAATAGATGCTATAGTAAAATATAAAGATATAACATGTATACATGGCTATGAAAACATTCAATAGCATTGATTCGTAAAGTTATCTTTAGCATATATTAGCTTGCTCTCAATGTTATCTTTACTATATAATATCCATTTCTTAATACTTTCTTGGACATATGATAACCATTTTTATACAACTTACAACTTTAATCTAATGCTATAACAAACTTAACATTAAAATTACGCAGCCCATTCAAGCACATGTTTTTAGCTAAATAGGCACATGAAATACTTCATAATGTATGCATTAAATACAATGACTTTCTTTCATCATTGAAATTTAGTAATCAATTTACATTACAAACTTAAGAAGTTATCCAATAATACAAGAAATACATCCAATGTAGTTTGTAACTTTACAACGTTCACAAAATACAAACTCATGAAGTGCTGAGGATTATAGCATCATGGAATTGAGCTTCCATCTTTGATCTTTTTGTATGTAAAGGTACCATTTCATCCACTATATAAAGAGCTTGGAGTTTGTCAAGCAAGATCAAGTCAAAGCCAAATTGAGTCCAAACTTGGTATTCAAGTTGCCGCTTGAAGGAAAACTTTGCATGGTGATCCTGAAATGAAAACACAACACAAACTTTAAAAAAAAGTCCTATGAAAAAAAAAAAAAACCACGGGTTGGCTAAGATCACGTCGATTAACTAGGAAAAAGCCAATCAAATACCTATTCAACAAGTAAATGTTTAAGCCCTTATATATGCAAAGGTTCAAGGAACAAATATCTTCATTAAGGAAAAATAAAAACAAATAAAAAATAAAAAAGTGTAGAGAAAGAAGTACAAATGGGATAGATTGAACATGAATTTTAAAGTTGTTACAGTACACAAAAGTCACTCTAAGAACAACTAATAATTTAAAATCCAAACTACCTATTTTTTTAATCCATCTCTAAACTATACATTTACAATAAAAAAAAAAAAAGAATTACTCTCTGAGTACAAAAACCTTATTTTTACTCTAACTAAACTTGAGGATCATGAAATAGAAATATAGTTAAATTCATACCAATACAAATAGAACTTAAGCTCATAGTTTATTCACATTGTGGCAATAAACATCTTTAGCTAATTTCTTCCCATATTGTATCGAGGGGCACAAACTTTCTGCTCAACAACCATGACATTTGAACAACAAGAGTGAAACAGTTGGAAAATTAATTTATCTGTGAGAAAATACATCATAACAAAACATAATATAAGAATAAAGTAGAGTCATTATGGTTTTAACAAACCAAACATATAAGTAAATCTGTATCTATTTACTCAAAGGATTCATGAAAGTAAAATCAACACAATGAAACCAAGTTTAGGATACTGTTGGGATTAATATCCTAAATCTAGTGTATCTCGTGGTTTTTAGTTTTGTTAAGATAAATTATTTATATAATAAAATTAAAAGTATTTTATTTGACATTTAGACAACATTAATTTAATCCAATAAACTAAGATCCAAAGTTATATTATGTCACTTGAACAGTATGTGGTTGATATACAGGTGATTCATATTCAAGTAATAACCTAAAAGGTCTGCATTAAATAGATAAAGGTTGAGTGCCTTATCCTGGTAACGCTATGGATACAACCACTTTGTATTTGTTACATGAGATGTAAGTGTTACAAACAATATGAACCATATTGTGCGTGTAAAGACATGTGAGTGAGAGTATCGTGTATAAAGGAGTTTATACATAGACCAGATCACAAAATAATTAGTTTCTCTTTATAACACCGTTACTTGAAGAAACTAATATTTCACTAGGTTGACCATAGGAGACTTGACCTTAATCTTGAGTGAGGTGTAAACTATGATGACAGTATTTTGACCTGTATAGGTGAGAGTGGCCATGATAGCTGACCCAATAAGTCTACCATTTTGAGGATTTATCTAATTAAGGAGCTGAGAACACAACTATACAAGATAGAATTCACTCCTTCCCATTCCTTGGGAAAGTAGATAAATTGCTCCATTAATAGTTGGTTCTGGGCCTTGAATAATGAGGTCTCAATCTCTCATTGGCCCAAGAGGTGTTAGTTTATAGTTGGACTATAAACTTTGTTCACTAGAGGAATTAGTGGTACTTGAGGAGTCAGATATAACTGCAAGGATAAAATGATATTTTGACCCAGGTGTAGTTATGAGCATTTGTGAAGGGTCATCACTCTATTGATTGGTTATATCCATGGACACAGAAATATATCAAAAGTGCGAAGAGTACAACTATTGATTTTTAGTGGAGTGATCGGTAGTTAATGAATATTGATTAATTGGATTAAAAGAGTTTAATCAATTAATCTCATATCATTGGAGCTTTTAATCGGTAGGTTCATAAGGTTCTCTTGTTAGCTCAATAAAGGATAGTAATAAGGAATGATTTAAATTGTTCAAATCAAATGAAAGAATTTTATATTAATGAGATAAATATTTAATGGTTAATCATAGATATGATCTATAATCCAAATTATTTAAGAGAGATATATTTGAATGAATTGGATTCATAAAGAGATATACATATATAAATATGTGATATTTAAATGTTAATTAACTCCATATTAATATAGTTATTTAATTGATTAATTAATGGTTAATTAATTGATTAAGAAATAATGGAGATTAGAGGTTAGTATAAATATATGATATTTATGATAATTAAATAAATGTATATTCAATAGGATTTAATATATGGTTATTTAATTATTGTGACAATTAATTAAATAAGGGTTATTTAATCAATTAGTACTAAGGGTATAAATTAAAATTCTTGGAGAAAGGTTAAATATATCTTTATAGCTCATTTAGGGCAACGGGTTTTTATCACACAAAACCTAGCCTCCAAGCCTCTACCTTATCTCTAACTTTTATCTAGAAATTCTCTATCTTTTTCCTCCTCAAAAGTTCTTGGAGATCACTCTTCCAAGTTCTTTGGAATCCTAGAGAATAGCAAGGTTACTTTGTTGGTAGTGTCATTCTTCTTGGAGAAGTTCGAGATCATCGATAACGGTGGAAGAGGAAAGCTAGAGGAATCAACAAAGATGAGTTTTAATTTCTTCTCTTCTTCCTCTTTTCTAGCAAGCTTATAATTTTGTTTAAATGTTTATCATACAAATGCATGTTTTATTTACTGTTTTTGTTTCCATAAAATCGAATATTTAAATTAAAGGTATTCACATATTTCCGTGGAAATTCGATTCCTTCGTACACAAGCTCAGCTAATATCTAACAAGTAAAGCAAGCAAAAAAAAAAAAAAAAAAAAAAGCAACCAATCAAAAAAGATATTCATGAAAAAAATTAGAAGATGCAAAATATCAAACAAAAGCCAAAAACAATAAACGAACAAAGAAAAAAATAAAACCAAACAAAAAGAAAGAAAGAAACCGAAGGAAAAAAAAAATAAAACAACAATCAATGACTACTCACTTTGTTGCCCAGTAGAAAATGTACTTCAGTGCTCCAAAGAAAGCAGAGACGCCATAATTCCTAAAGAAGGACAACAACATTGAATCACTTATATGAAATTAGCTAGCACTTGCACATCAAGATGATCAAATATATCCACCAATAATATAATTAAGAATTGAGTATTAAAGAGGTTGGGGGCGAAGACGGTTGTGTTAAAAATGGCAAGACCCTCAGACCGACAAATAGCAAACGGTCAAGGCACGACGATCAAACAAAACACAAAAACCTGCAAAAGTGTGCAAGCAGGTCTGAAAATTGCCACGTCGTCCCTAGGATAAAATATCCAAAGAAACCCAATCGAAAATGCACCATTACCGACTGGAACACATACCCTTTCTAACCCACTGCTCGAAAACGAAAATGCAAGAGTTAGGAGAGGAAAAGAGAATATTCGAATGGAGTAAATGAAAAAAATCGTGTTTTCGAACTGCTGAAGGCAACGCCTTTTATAGGCCTTTAGCGTGGAACGGTAGGGAGCGAAAGAGGCGGAGAGCCTCAGAATGTGCGTGGACGAATCGGACTCCAGCGAACGGGGGGATTTTTTTTTTTTTCGATTTTAAAAAATAAAAATAAAAAATAAAAAAAATATTTTTATTAAAATTAATAATCACACACACATGCACCTCGCCACGCCCGACCGACTGGACGGACGGCAGTGGCGGCATGCGTGTGGGATGTCCACCGAACCCATATTGGTCTATCTTGTCACTCCCTCCAAAACATGGGTACCCTTGGGGCCCAAATCCAAAACTCAAGATTGTAGTACATAAAGAAGGCTTCCAAATCAAAATTTCCAATGTGAGATTGTCCAACCAGAGGTTGGTTCCCTCTTATTTTTGAAAGTTAAATTTTCACCCAACAATCCCCCACTTGGAAATTTAATAAAAAAGAGAGAGAAAAAAAGTTTTCATCGAGCAGTTTCAGTCTATACAACACTATGCATAAGCAAATGAGTCTTACAACTTGAACCTTTGCATAGTGTAGATTATTTAGAATGTACTAGAGTAACCCTTGGTTTTGAACTCTATCTCTAACAGCATCTCACATAGAGTGTCATTAGGGTGTAGTACGAAAACTTGTACTTTAAGGCCTAGCACATGTATCCCAGTTTAGTGAACACTATAGAGAGTTTTCCTAAAGACTCCATAGGAAGCGGCCCTCACTTCCACATTCACATAGGTGAGTCCATCAAGAGTACTCCTGTTGCTAGATACCCCAGTTGTCATCTAGTATAGATCTCATTAAGAACTAAGTTCAATCTTTCTTACGCTTCAGGATATCATGCTCAGACTATAAGTCATAGGAATGGAACTCCGAGTTTGGTTTAGCATGATTCACTATATATCACTCATGATCAGTTATTACCCGTTGAACCTGTTTCTTGGGATCTTCAGTCTACAGGTTGGGTTTTCCTCACCGTGATTCATCTTTCTATAGGCATGAGTCCCGTTCTTTCTGAGGTTTTGAAAACCTTTTCTTTGGCCAGTCCTTTTGTCAAAGGATCTGTCAAATTTTCATCAGTCCATATGTGATCCACTCTAACTGCACAAGTAGTGAAAAACTCTCTAATGGTAGAAAGAAATCGGAGACAAGGATTTCCATGAGCAGCGGAAGGATCTTTCTAAATTTCAATCGTATATGAACATTACAATTACAATCACAAATAGAAACATACGGTTGTGGATAAAAGAGAAATTACAACATGCTTTACGATGGATCAAGGACAAGAATCAACAAACCTTTTGTAGACACATCTTCAAGTTTCTTAATCACGAATGCTCGATCACAACAACACAACAACATACAAACATTCGTTCAATATGATCGCTATATTGCACGATCACAGCGAACTCGAACAAAGCGATCGCCAAGGTCACGAACACCCCAAACACCACGAACGGCCTCCACAGAACCTCGAGAGTATGACACCACCAAAAGGTTACCTTGGTATTCTCGGTGTGAGAATCCAGAGGGTGGGCTCTGTATGGACTTGGTTTGAGGCAGAAAACTGGAGGAAGAACAATCGTGTAAGCGATTGAGTAAGTGGGAGATGGAACAACCTATCGTATAGTTTGATGCTCAATCGTTTAGGAAAAGCTATGCGATCGTTTAGCTCATCGTCTAGTTAAGTGTCCATCGCATAAGAATACTCCACGATCGTTTAGCTAACTCCAAGCTGTCATTTAGTAAATTTAATTTACTTGAAAACTATCTGTAAGTAATTTTCGAGAGTGAAAATCTCAAATTCACAAGTTTGCAAAAATCTTTTCTTACTAAAATTAGGAAAATATTTTTCCTTTTATTTCACGGTTACCATGAAACCATCAATAACCTCCCACTCAATTGGTTATTCAAGAAAAAAAGCTAATTATCCAATAATTAATATTATTATAAATATAAATGATAATTAACTTACATAATATATTTATAACCTATAGTTTTAATATTTTATCTCATGAAACATATAAACGATAGCTCTTTTCCTATTCCATAGCACTTAATATAAATCTCATTTACATTAATCCTCCACTAGAGGTATCTCATACATCATATCGAACATATCATATATAATTGAATTACCTCTTGTCAATTTGAACAATTCAAATCAACACCAAGAACTGATCCGCAAGTTGAATCCATTGAGCTACCAAGGGGATCTTATGGACCCCTAGCTCGAAGCTTCAACGGTACATGAATAACTGACTAAACTCTTTAGTCACGGGATCCACCATCCGTTAACTGTCAGGCACTCCACTAAAGATCGACAACTGAACTCTCTTTACGACAGATATATTATGTGTCCATCTTAACCAATCAATAGTGCGACAACCCTTCATAGATCGCTCGTAAGTACAGCTCGACCAATAACTATTATGCCCCCGTAGTTACATCTAACTCCTTAAGTACCAATAATCCCTCTAATGAACATAAGTCATAGTCTTACTATGACTGAGTCCTCCCTTCTAAGGAGAAGCTGTGGCCACTATGTTCAAGCCCCGGATAAGCCCTTAAGGGAGCAATCTATCTACTTCCCCTGCTTCGAGGAAGGAGTAAATTTCATCTTGTGTATTGAGTTCCCAGCTCCCAGATCAGACAAGTCCCCAAAAAGGTAGGCATGTTGAGTTGACAATCTGGCCACTCTCACTCATACTAATCAAAGAACCGCCTTCAAAGGCAGAAGTTCCTAAAACACTCAGGATTGAGGTCGTGTCACCTATGGTCATTTAGGTGAGATGTGAATCTCCAGTATCAACGGCGTTATATACAAAGTCTAGCCATCTCGTGGTCCAATCTTAGACAAACTCTTTGTATAGGACACCCCTGCTCGCATGTCTCCACATGAATGGTCAGGATCCACCATCTGTAGTAGTTTGCAACACTTGTAAACCTCTACAAAGCAGGCCATATTCGTAGTATCACCAGGATCAAGTATCCCACCTTAATCCTTATACTAAAAACCTATTTAGGTTATCACTTAAGGCATGACCTACTTGTATATCTCATATACATGCTTAAGTTTACATAAGATAACCATGGAGCTTTGTTTATTGGATATGAACAAATGCCAGAATGAAATAACAATTATTTTATTCATAAAAAAATGTGTATAATTACAAATAACGAGACTCCAGGAGAATTAGGACACCAATCCTAATAATCTCCCACTTGTCTTAATGCCCCAGGAGACTAATATACAATACAATATAAAATATGTACAATATACAATAAACTAAGGCATACCCCAGTATCATCTCCCACTTGCCCTAGAGAAGATGCCACATGTCCTGCAGACCTAGACTCTTCAGGTGACCCTCGAACACTTTAGCAGTGAGAGCCTTTGTAAAGAGATCAGCAACGTTGTGCTCCAACGCGATCTTCATGACTATCACATCACCACAATGCACAATCTCTCTAATTAAGTGGTATTTCCGCGCTATATGCTTGCCTCAACAATGATTCCGAGGGTCTTTCGAATTTGCCACAGCCCCACTGTTATCACAATAGAGAGTGATAGGCAAATCCATATTTGGAACAACTTCCAAATTCGAAAGGAATTTCCTCAGCCAAACATCCTCTTTAGCTGCTTCACAAGCTACTACATATTCGGCTTCCATAGTGGAGTCCGCAATGCATCATTGCTTGGATGCTTCGTCACACTATAGCCCCTCCATTGAGAGTGAACACTGACCCCGATGTCAATTTACGAGAATCTCTATCGGTCTGAAAGTCAGAGTCCGTGTATCCTATAAGGATCAAATCCTAATCTCCATACACGAGCATGTAGTCCCTCGTTCTCTGAAGATACTTGAGGATCATCTTGATCGCCATTTAGTGATCAAATCCTAGATTGGACTGATACCGACTAACAATCCCTACTGCATAGCAAATGTCAGGTATAGTACACAACATTGCATACATTAAGCTTCCTACAACTGAAGCATAGGGAATTTGTCTCATCTTCTCAACTTCTTGAGGTATTTTAGGATTCCATGCCTGAAGGGTAACAGACCCCTTTTGGAATCTTGCATTTTGTACCTGATCAACATTTGACCGATGTACGATGCCTGAGACAAGGCTAATCGTTTGTTCTTACGATCCCTAATGATCTGGATCCCTAGAACATACTGTGCCTCACCCAAATCTTTCATTTGGAACTGGGCAGCTAGCCATTTCTTGATGTTAGTCAGATACCCTACATCATTCCCATTGAGTAGGATATCATCCACATACAGTACCAGGAAAGCTACCGAGTTGTTGATGATCTTTTTATAAACACAAGGCTCATCAACATTCTGATCAAAGCCAAATGACTTGACTACAGTGTCAAATCTTATGTTCCATGATCTAGATACTTGTTTCAACCCATAAATGGACCTATTAAGCTTACAAACTTTTTTCTCTTAATCTAGAACTATGAACCCCTCTGGTTGAGTCATATAGATGGTCTCCTCAAGATTACCATTAAGAAAGGCAGTCTTGACGTCCATTTTCCATATTTCATAATAATAAAATGTGGCTATGGATAGGAGTATCCTGATAGACTTGAGCATGACAACAGGTGAGAAAGTTTTCTCATAGTCAACTCCCTTGACCTGGGTATGACCCTTTGCCACAAGTTGAGCCTTAAAGGTTTCCACCTTTCCATCTACACCTCTCTTTCGCTTATAGATCCACTTACACCCAATAGTTCTTACCCCATCAGGAGGATCAACAAGCTCCCAGATGTTATTGAAGTACATAGACTCCATTTCCTGGTTCCTGGTTCATGGCTTCAACCCATTCATCCTTGTCAACATCCTCCATTGCTTTTTTAAAAGACAATGGATCCTTGATCCTATAATTCAAAATGACGTTTTAGGCTTCAGTTAAACCCTTGTAGCGATTCGATGGGTTTATAACCCCCCCACTACGTCAAGGAGGTCTCAACTCTAACTCTTGTTGATCTGTCGGCCTATTCAATAACTCTTGTTAAACTCTCAACAGTCTCAATCTCACTAGAAATCTCACGCAAAATGAGTTTACTCCGTGGCTTATGATCCCGGATGTGGTCTTCTTCCAAGAAGATAACATTTGTAGAAACAAACACTTTGTCCTCACTCAGATCATAGAAATATCCACCTCTCGTTTCCTTAGGGTAGCCTACAAAAAGGAAAACCTTCGAACGCGGTTCCAATTTCTTTGGGTTAGTCGCTAGCATATGTGTCAGAAAATCCCAAATCTTGAAGTGGCGTAAAATACCTTTACGGCCTCTCCATAACTAAAAAGGTGTTTCAGAAACACTTTTCGAAGGAACGTTGTTCAGGATATAGCATGTAGTCTCCACTACAAAACCCCAAAATGAGTATGGAAGATGAGCATAACTCATCATAGACCGAACCATGTCTAATAAGGTTATGTTTCTCCTTTCTGATACACCATTCTATTGAGGTGTACTTGGGGCTGAGAGTTAGGACGCAATCTCATGTTCTATCATATAGTCTTAGAATTGGAGTTCCATATACTCTCCACCATGATCAGATTGTTGTTTTTATCTTCTTATCTAACAAGTTTTCAACTTCAGCCTTATACTCCTTGAACTTGTCAAGGGCTTCAGACTTACGTGGCATTAGGTAGAGATACCCATACCTTGAATAATCATTTATGAAAGAGATAAAATATTCATACCCACCTCGAGCTCTAACATTCATCGGACCACAGAGGTCTGAATGTATAAGCTCCAAGGCTTCCTTGGCTATGTAATCTTTTCTAGTAAAGGGTCGTTTGGTCATCTTGCCTTCGAGGCATGATTCACACACTGACAAGGAGTTTTCTTCTAAACTCTTTAGAGGTCCACTTTTCACCAACTTCTCAATCCTATTGAGGTTGATGTGACCTAACCTTAGATGCTAAAGATGGGCGTTTTCATTAGGAGAAACCTTTGGTCTTTTAGCTGTTGTTGCCGTACTGAACATTTCAGTGTTAAACAAGGCTTTTATGACTAATGACCTTAGTACATATAAGTTACTATCCATTGAACCATAACTAATCTCCATTCCATTCTTGAAAATAAAAACTTTATTCTTAGAAAAGGAGGCGGTATACCCTTGGTCAATGAGACAAGAAACCGAGATTAAGTTCCTCTTAATATGAGGAACTACAAAAACATTATCCAGTAATAGATAACGTTTCTTGTCAACAAATAATTTCAACCTGTCTACAGCAACAACTGAAACAATCTCACCAATGCCGACTCGTAGAGTCATCTCTCCCTGTGGCAACATTTGCTAGGAACCAAATCTTTGGTAAGAGGAACTGACATGGTTGGTAGCACCTGAACCTAGGATCTAGGCAGAATCATCATTCTCTACCAAACACGTCTCCAAGACTAATAAATCAGATTTACTGTCTTTCCTCCTCTTTTGGAGAGTAGTGGGATCAGTGTTAGAAGAACTGACACTACTGGTTTTGTCGTCCACCCCTTTGTGCTTGAAAAGTAAGAACTGACATTCAAACAAATCTTGCAACGAGTCCATGATCTCGCGTGCAATGACTATGTTCTCAACCCTTTTGGCCAAAACATCAAGTATGTTAGCCAAAATGTGAAGTTGGGCCAATGAATTAGCCTTCATCCACAACTCATATGCATTGCGAACACTTCCGGTGTATCAAGGGTCGGAACTTGAGGATGTTCCTCAACCATGACAAATTCGAGGTCGTTTGCCACAAAATACATTCTACACAATTCTTTCCACTGTATGTAATCGGCCATATTAAAAGCACTAAACGAAAATTCTAACGAGTTACTAAAAAGAAAAACACATTGACCTACGTTAGGTTTTAAGCAAATATCCATTGTAAACAAAACAACATCCAATAAGGTTTTAGCAAAACTAATATGAATGTGTGACATCTAGTTTCGTAATGATGCTTCAAAGGTTTAGGACAAAAGCCGCCGAAGGGAGGTCAATTATCCCTCTTCTAAATTGTGAAGTTCTCAACCAATCATTAATACTAGAACAACTCTTGCTTCTATAACGATTAGCCATCATTGATTTGGTCAAGAGATCATTAACTTACTTAACAATCTCCCATAAGTGTGACCCACCATTTTAGGCCCTAGAGATCCGCCCCAAGTAGCCAATCCAAATGGAAAAAATCCATTGTTCATTCATTGCTACTTCTTTTATATAACGCTTATATAAAACAACAACGAAACAAGCAAAACATGCTTTCATTCAACCTTAGACTATAACACTTTTATATAGCGCGCACCTTTTAGTAAACGATGAGCATCATATGCTCCCACTACGATCGTCTACCTCCAACATCTATGCGATCGGATAACCAATGCTAGGCAATAGAGTAAACGATTTACCCCAACTAAACGATCGTTTAGGAAATACTACACGATCGTATAGAAACATCTATAGATCGCTTAGATAAATCCCAACTATTGTTTACCTTATGCTACACGATACGACCAACTCTCGGTATTCTTCTTCATTGAGAACCGCATTTCCATGCTTCGAAACTTCATCACGAATGACTCAACCAACTCCAACTCTTTGAATTACAGACTTGATAACATGTTAATTACACCCAAAAAAAAGGGACCCTTACAAATTAACATTTTGTAATCTAAAGAAAGCTTTAAACAAAGGCAATTAAACCCGTAAACATCCATCAACTCCATCCTCAAAAGTATTTAACAATTAGACACAAATGTAGAAAACCCACCACGACTGTAAAAGAAGTTCAAAACAAAATTGAAATTTAGAATATCAGACAATCTGGCTCTAATACCAATTAAAGGAGATTAGACATGAGGATTTCTATGAGCAGCGGAAGGATCTTTACAAATTTCAATCGTATATGAACATTACAATTACAATCACAAACGGAAATATATGGTTGTGCATAAAAGAGAAATTACAACATGCTTTACGATGGATCAAGGACAAGAATCAAGAAAGCTTTGTAGACTCATCTTCAATTTCCTTGATCACAAACGCTCGATCAAAACAACACAACAACACATGAACGTTCGTTCAACACGACTGCTACACTGCACGATCATAGTGAACTCGAACAAAGTGATCGCCAAGGTCACGAACACCCTGAACACTGCAAACGGCCTCCAAAGAACCTCGATAGTGTTGAGTTGAGTATGACACCACTAAGAAGGTTACCTTGGTATTCTTGGTGTGAGAATCTAGAGGGTGGGCTCTGTGTGGACTTGGTTTGAGGCAGAGAACTGGAGGAAGAACAATCATGTAAATGATTGAGCAAGTGGGAGATGTAATAGCCTATCGTATAGGTTAATGCCCAATCATTTAGGAAAAGCTATGTAATTGTTTAGTATCGTCTAGCTGAGTGATTTCCAAGAGTGGTAACCATGGACTTGGTTTGTTTACATGACAACTATTCGTGAGTGATTTCCAAGAGTGGAAATCTCAATTTCACTATTTTGAAAAAATCTTTTCTTACTAAAATTAGGAAATCATTTTTCCTTTTATCTCATGGTTACCATGAAACCACCAATAACCTCCCACTCAATTGGTTATTAGAGAAAAACAGATAATTATCCAATAATTAATATTATTATAAATATAAATGATAATTAACTTAACATAATATATTTATAACCTATAGTTTTAATACTTTATCTCATGAAACATATAAATCATAGCTCTTTTCCCATTCCATGGCACTTAATGTTAATCTCATTTATATTAATCCTCCACTAGATGTATCTCATACACCATACCGATCATATCATATATAATCGAATTACCTCTCGTCAATTTGAACAATTCAAATCAATACCAAGAACTAATCCTCAGCTTGAATCCATTGAGTTACCAAGGGGACCTTATGGACCTGTAGCTCGAAGCTCCAACGGTACGTGAATAACTGATTAAACTCTTTAGTCACCGGATCCACCATTCGTTAACTGCAAACACTCCACTAAAAATTAACAACTGAACTCTCCTTACGACAGATATATTATGTGTCCATTTTAACCAATCAACAGTGTGACAACCCTTCACAGATCGCTTGTAACTACAACTCGGCCAATAACTGTTATGCCCTTGTAATTACATCTAACCCCTTAAGTACCACTAATCTCTCTAATGAACATAAGTCATTTTCCTACTACGACTGAGTCCTCTCTTCCAAAGAGAAGTTGTGACCACCATGTTTAAGCTACGGAATCAGCCCTTAAGAGAGCAATCTATCTACTTACCCCTGCTTTGAGGAAGGCGTGAATTCCATCTTGTGTATTGAGTTTCCAACTCCCAGATCAGACAAGTCCCCAAAAGGTAGGCATGTTGAGTTGCAATCTGGCCATTCTCACCCGTACTAATCAAAGGACTGCCCTCAAAGGCAGAAGTTCCCAAAACACTCAGGATTGAGGTCGTGTCACCTATGATCGTTTAGGTGAAATGTAAGTATCTAGTATCAACGATGTTATATACAGAGTCTAGTCATCTCATGGTTCGGTCTTATACAAACTCTTTGTATAGGACACCCCCACTCGCACGTCTCCACATGAATGGTCAGGATCTACCGCCTATAGTAGTTTACAACACTTGCAAACCTGTACAAAGCGGGTATCCGTAGTGTCACCAGGATCAGGTATCCCACCATAATCCTTATACTACAGACCTATTTAGGTTATCACTTAAGGCATAATCCACTTGTATATCTCATATACATGATTAAGTTTACATAAGATAACCATGGAGCTTTGTTTATTGGATATGAGTAAATTTCAGAATGAAATAACAATTATTTTATTCATAAAACAATGTGTATAATTACAAACAACGAGACTCTAGCAGAATTAGGACACCAATCCCAACAATTGTGCTTACGACGTATTTATCGTCTCTTTTCGTTGTAGTAACAGTTCTGAACTTTTTCGATTATTGCAATACTATTGCAATGGATTAATATGGCTGGTACCAGCTTTTCCCATAAAGGAATCTCTGATAGCAGATTTCTAAGGCAACCTGCTTCTTCACTAGTTGTCACTAGTGCTATCATTTCTGACTCCATCGTAGATTGGGTTAAAATAGTCTATTTCTTGGACTTCCAAGAGACAGCTTCGTCTGCTATATTAAAGATATAGCCACTTGTTTTGAATCATCCAAAAGAGAGTTCCAGTTAGCATCGCTAAATCCTTCTAGGATAGCGGAAAACTTTTGATAATGTAATCCTAGGTTTTGGGTTTTCTTCAAGTATCTCATTACCCTTTCTATAGCATTCCAATGCACTTTACTAAGTATGCTTTTAATCCTACAACATAAGCTATGTCAGGCCTAGTGTAATCAGTAGTGTACCTAAGACTGCCTATGATGCTCATATACTCAGATTTATTAACACTGTCACGAGTTTTCTTGAACAACTTGACACTAGGGTCATAAGAAGTACATACTGGTTTACAATCAAAGTAATTATATTTCTTTAGAATCTTTTCTATATAGTGAGATTGATCCAAAGAAATTTCCTTTTCAGACCTATTCACTTTTATGCCTAAGATTACACTAGCTTCTCCTAAGTCTTTCATGTCGAAGTTTGCACTCAATATTAATTTCACATCATTTCTGACATGCAAGTTCGACCCAAAGATCAATAAATTATCTACATATAGACACAAGATAGTGTAGAGATTATTATCAAACTTATAGTAGATGCATTTTTCACTTTCATTAACCTTGAAACCTTTAGATAGGATAAGGTCATCAAATTTTTCATGTCATTGCTTAGGAGCTTACTTTAGTCCATAGAGAGATATGTCTAATTTACACACCTTATTTTCTTGACCGTGGACTATAAAACCCTCAGGTTGTTCCATGTAAATCTCTTCTTCAAGTTCACCATTTAGGAAAGTGGTCTTTACATCCATCTGATGTATTACGAGGTTATAAAGGGCAGCGAGAGAGAATAGGACACGAATTGAGGTAATTCTAGTGATAAGAAAGAAGGTGCCAAAGAAAACTACGTTTTCTCTTAGTCTAAAGCCCTTTGCTACTAACCTACGTTTTCTCTTTGTCTAAAGCCTTTTGCTACTAACCTAGCTTTAAATTTGCCGACAGTCCCATCAGGTCTAAGTTTCCTCCTTAAGATCCCTTTGCACCCTATTGCCTTATGGCCTGGGGGTAGATCTACTACGTGCCAAGTTCTATTTGACTCAAGTGAGTCCATCTCATCATTTATGGCTTCTTGCCATAGGTTGGTATTTACTGAGGAAAAGGCAGCTCTCAGATCTTTAGGATCTTTTTCTACATTGTAGGTCAGGAAGTCATTTCCGAAATCTTTGGTGGTTCTAGCTTTTTTGCTTCTTCTAGGTTCTGGGTCGGTTTCCTCTTTAGGGTTAAGATTTCTAACTAGGGTTAGACCACTTGATCTAGCCCACTATTCCTTGATTTAAAAGGAAATCTATCTTCAAAGAAGTCAGCATCATTTGACTCAATGATCACTTGGTTCACTAGATCATAGAACCTATAGGCTTTACTATTTAAGGCATAAACTATAAAGACGCACTCGTAAGCTCTACTAGCCAACTTTCTCCTTTTTGGGTTTGGAATCCTTACAAAGGCTAACCCCATGTTCTAAAGTAGGACAAGTTTGGTTTCTTATTCTTGAGAATTTTGTAAGGTGAAGTTTTGTTTTAGACTTTGGGATTCTATTTAGGACATAACACACGGTAAGGATGATTTCACCCCACCAATAAGATGCGGCTCGTGAACTAAGTAAAATAGCAACTACTAGCTCAGCTAAAATTTTATTTTTGCTTTCAGCTTTTCCATTCATTTCAGGAGAATAAGATGCGGTATTTTCATGTATTATTCCATATGAGTTAAAGAACTCAATAAAACTGTCCGAGTCATACTCCGTTCCCCTATCACTACGAAGTCTTTTAACCTTTCTATTAAACTGATTTTCTATTTCAGAAACAAAAAGTTTAAAGGCATCAAAAACATCATTTTTGTTTTTCAGCAAGTATACAAAAGTAAAATCAGGGCAATCGTCAATAAAGGTAATGAAATATCTTTTACTGTTCCTAGATGCCATCAAATTCACATACATCAGAATGAATCAAATCTAGAGGCTCAGAACTCCTAAGTATAGATTTATGGGAAGTTTTAGTAATTTTAGCCTGACTACAATACTTGTATTTATCAAAATCATTCATGGATAACTTAGGTATCGTTTCCAGCCTAATCATGTTACTAACTAAATTTTTATTCACATGACAGAGTCTAGCATGCCGAATATTCATAGAACACAACATATACACAGAAGATTTCATTTTAGTGAGGTCTAAATTTAATTTTAACATTCCTTTAGTTGCATACCCTTTCCCTACAAATACATTACTTTTGGTAAGTGTATAGGTCTGCCCCTATAGTTTGAGTAAACTCGGCTTTGTTGAGGAGATAGCTCGAAACCAAATTCTTTCTTATCTTCGGAGTGTGTAAGACGTTCTTTAACGTGAGGGTCTTCTTAGAGGTAAACTTCAGTTCCACCTTGCCGGTTCCAACACCTTTCGTGGAGTGGTGATCTCCCAAAAGAATATTCTTATCCTTAGTTTTAGTATAAGTTTTAAATAGACCAAAGTCATGATAGACATGGTGCGTAGCACCAATGTCTATCCACTACCCCTCACAACCACCGATCACATTTACTTTTGTGATTATGACAATTAACGGTTCTTCTGTCAGGTTCGCTTGATCAACAGGACAATGCTTGTTCCTACAGTTCCTAGCCATATGCTCAGCTTTATTAGAATTAAAGTAGAGGAACTGTACCGTTTCTTCTGAAAGGGGCTTCTGTTTTTTCTATTGGTTCTGGTTGAGCCACGGTTCTGACATTTCCTCTTTATCCCCTTAGATTTTTGGTCAGGTTTACCACGGCGGAGGCGGGTTTCCCAGGTACTACGTTCACCTCCTCCCTCTGGTTCTACTTCCAAGCTTCCTCCTCGGTCTTCAACCAGGACTCTTCAAGGAGAACTCCTTGGTCTTATGCCTCAAAGTGTTCTTAAAGTCTTTCCACAAAGGGGGAAATTTATAAATAATAACAGAAACATGGAATTGTTTGTCTATAGGTATATCTTCAGTAATTATCTCGTGGGCTATCTTTTGGAGTTCATGGGATTGGACCTCCACGGATTTGTCATCCTTCATCTGGAACTTGAGGTAATGACTAACAACATATTTCTTCGACTCTGCCTCTTCGGTGTTGTACTTCTTTTGCAAGGCATCCCAGACCACTTTCGCTGTTTTCATTGTACTATAATAGTCATACAGATCATCAGTCAAACCATTTAAAATAAAATTCTTACAAAGAAAGTCTTTCTCCTCCCAATCAACAACTTCTTTTATCTATTGTTTAGTGATGACATGCAGAAATGCATGTCATCTTAGGCATTTTACTTAGAATTATGAAGGTTGTTAGGCAGAAATTGCATCGATCATGACAGGAATTCACGAGAAAAGAAGTTTGCGTCGATCAACATGATGAACCTCAGCTAACCCATTATTTTGCGTTAATTATGCATCCATGTTCTATTTTTGTAGCTAATGCAGGAAATGAACGCAAATGTGAAAATCGGACCACTGCATAGACGACCGCATGTGAAAAAACACTCCATTGCAAAGGCAAACGCATTGATCAATGCATAGATGTTGCGGTAATCAGCCGTATGCATCCATTGCATGGGAGTTGCGCTCGTCAAGCGATTACGGTCATCATGTTGAGTTGCGATATTAAGCGAATGCGGCCATTGAATGATTGTGGCTACGCGACAACGCAAACTGATGGATCAACACAAGGTAGGTGAAATGAATGCATCAACGCATCTACCTCAAGAAAATTTAAAGTTGATGTTGACATTTCACCTACCACGCTATTAGTGGTAGAGGTTCAGAAAGGACGAACGCACTGAACGTCAGATTCAGAGCAGTCCAATTAATACTGTCAGCGAGCCAAGCTCTATAAATAGAAGCCGATGAGCCAAAATTCATTTTATCCAAGGTTTTTGCCTGAGGTTCGCCCAGGGCGGATCCTTGTGATCTAGACAAAATGCATGAGAAGAAGATGAGAGTTCTTCACCTCCTTCATCCATTCCGAGTGACGACTGGAGCTAGATCTCGAGAGAGTCAACTTCTACGTCCATCCATGGCATCACCGGCAGCCTTGATGCACATCCGTTGGGAGAAAATCTTTGCTTCCAGCCGATCATTTCTTTTTCCTTTCTTTTTCTATATTGTATTGTATGACATTTTGTGTTAAGCAATTAATAAAACTTGTTTTCAATGCATTTCTCTGTTTCTTTCAACTCCATTTCCATCTTCTTTGCTTAGCATCATTACTTTCATTGCAACACCTAGTGAGATTGCCTGGATATTGCATACTTAATCATGTGGATTAGGGATATGAAGCATGTAGCAACCAACCGAGAGGTGTGCATTGCGTGAGTGTGTAACCTTATTTTCTTAGTGTGTAGCTACGGAAATGCCTGTCTATAGGCTAATGCATTGCTTGTGTATGAGTAAAATCAGCAACAATCAACTGCTCGAGAGGGTAAGTGGTTGGACGCATTAAGCAAGATATGCGTTATTCACTAGGGATAGTAACAACCTTGCATCAACCAAGTTCATGCGGTTACCTTGTGCTATGAGCACATCATTCATCATTTAGGCATACTCAGGAGAGTAGTCTAAAACCCAAATTTAAGACTCGAGAGAGCGGATTGGAATGCATAGACAAGCGTTGGCTAAGGTTGCCCTTGCGGTCACTCTTAAGTAATTCAATGAATTCATCTCCGCATTTTATCTATTTTCCCATACATTTATTTCATGTCAAGGTTTGTCGCATCTCTATCTTTCATGCATATTCTTATTGCGTTGTCTATTAGATAGGAGTAGGAGTAGGATTAACTTTGCAACATCTTCTCCATTCTTTTATGTAAACCACCGCATGCACATCACCGCAAACATATAGCTACAAGTCCCTGTGTTCGACCTCGGATTATCCAAGAAACTTGCATTCATGTTGTACTTGGCGTGAACGTAAGAAAACTTGTGGCAGGACGTATGGTCATCGCTTACATTTATTAATGCAATATCAGTCCAATGCATGACCATCGACGCATGACTATCAACGCATATGTTAGGAACATGCATCGCATAACGCGTCCACGGGATTTTGGTTGTTGAGTAAAATTGACTTCCAATTTCCCCCACCAAGTTTTTGGCACTGTTGTCAGGACTTGGCAGCTAAATATCTGTTAATTTTTGTGACTCTGCGAGTAAACTTTTTATCTTGGGTGTATTGCAGCTTGTACGGCTAGGTTGCAAACAATATTGAAGATTAGGCGATGCGCTGAAAGCCAATGTTGAGCCCAAGGTAGAAGGGCAATCAGTCGCAAAAGAGCTGAAGGTAGTTCTAAGCTCATGACGACCGCATGTGCCCAACAATTGCCAGAAGTTCCAATGGTTAGGACAACTTGACCTAAGCAGTTGTGAGCCATCTTCTGCATGGAAGACTCCTTGCGGTGACAACACTCTTATTTTTTCAGGGATGTCTTCTACTCTATCTTTACATTGCTTTCTTAGTATAGGTTAATTTTATTTTATTTTCATTGTTATTTTGGATATATGGCTACTTCCTTGGTTGTGGTCCGTTTGCTCTTGTAGGTGCAACAATAAGTCTCCTCGGTTCGTAGTTCAACGAAAGAATTCCTTTCACCCTTCAACACATGGCTTCAATCATGTGGATTCCAACACATGAGCATATGCGTTGTTCCGCCTATGGTCTTTTCTTGTTATCTTGTATGCCTTATCCTATTTAATTCTCTTTTTCCCGATTGCGTTGTTTTGCGATGTTTCTATGATGGTACGTATAGTTCACCACATTTTCCAACTAATCAACGCAAGGCATTCTTTACTTTTATTAGCTTCTTCAAATTTTGAAAGTTTTAAGTTTTATTTTGTGCAAACATTTGTTCAAACATTTCTTATCGCATTCTTGTAATTTTGTTTTTAGCTTTATGGTGAGAACACTGCCAACCTCTAAGTTTGGGGGTGGCAACGGTCTCGGAGAATTGCGTTCATTATTTTGCGATCATTTGTTAAAAAAAAAAAGTTGAAGTGAGCTTTTGAGAATAATAACTTCATTGTCAACGCAATGGGGAAACCCATGTTGATAAGAGTTAAGCTGTGAAAGGTATTTGCTTGAAGTTGGATATCCACATGACACATGTAGGGGCAAGCTAAGACGAAGGCAAGTCGCCAGGATCAGCACATAAGCGCAACTCCTCTGTCCGGCGCAAGCCAAAACAAACGAAACAAGAGTTAAATTGAATATGGAACGCAACTGAAGTTGGATGCCTGCATGACACATTTGGGGGTAAGCCAACACGAAAGGCGTAACCAGGTTCAACGTCGCATTTTAATAAGCCATCGAAAATTTTTGGAGTATCTTGAATGAACGCAATCTCAAAAGCTAAACACAAAGTTGCGGTGAATGAATAAAAATTTTTGAGCAAAGGCTTGCCAGATTTAACTTAGACAAGATCTTTTTGAAGCAGCCAAAGTGGAGGAGAGCATTGTGGTGATGGTCGAAGGTGTGTGTAAATTATATTCTGAGAAGTTGGTCATCGCAAAGGAAAGCATGAAGGTGAGTTAGAATTTCTTAAGTATAACACATGCTTGAGGACAAACATGATTTTAAGTTTAGGGGTGTGATGACATGCAGAAATGCATATCATCTTAGGTCTTTTACTTAGAATTATGAAGGTTGTTAGGCAGAAATTGCGTCGATCATGACAGGAATTCACGAGAAAAAGAGTTTGCGTCGATCATGACAGGAATTCACGAGAAAAAGAGTTTGCGTCGATCAGCATGATGAATCTCAGCTAACCCATTATTTTGCGTTAATTATGCATCAATGTTCTATTTTTGTAGCTAATGCAGGAAATGAAGGCAAATGCGGAAACTGGACCACCGCATAGACGACTGCATGCAGAGAAACACTCCATCGCAAAGGCAAACCATCGATCAACGCATGGATGTTGCGGTAATCAGCCGTATGCGTCCATCGCATGGGAGTTGCACTTGTCAAGCGATTGCGATCATCATGTTGAGTTGCGATATTAAGCGAATGCGACCATTGAATGATTGCGGCTACCCGACAACGCAAACTAATGGATCAACACAAGGTAGGTGAAATGAACGCATCAACACATCTATCTCGAGAAAATCCAAAGCTGATGTTGACATTTCATCTACCCTGCCGTTAGTGGCAGAGATTCAGAAAGGACGAACACGCCGAATGTTAGATTCAGAGTAGTTCAATTAATGTTGTCGGCGAGTCAAGCTCTATAAATAGAAGCCGATGAGCCAAAATTCATTTTATCTAAGGTTTTTGCCTGAGGTTTGCCTAGGGCGGATCCTTGTGATCAAGACAAAATGCGTGAGAAGACGCTGAGAGTTCTTCACCTCCATCATCCATTCTGAGTGACGACCGGAGTCTTCGACCAGAGCTAGATCTTGAGAGAGTCAGCTCCTTCGCCTATCCATGGCACCAACGACAGCCTTGAAGCATATCTGCTGGGAGCAAATCTTTGCTTCTAGTCAGTCATTTCTTTTTTCTTTCTTTTCCTATATTGTATTGTATGACATTTTGTGATTAAGGAATTAATACAACTTGTTTTCAATGCACTTCTCTATTTTCTTCAACTCCATTTCCTTCTTCTTTGCTTAGCATCATTACTTTCATTGCAACACTTAGTGAGATTGCTTGGGTACTGCATACTTAGTCATGTGGATTAGAGATATGAAGCATGTAGCATCCTACCGAGAGGTATGCATTGTGTGAGTGTGTGAGTAACCTTATTTGCTTAGTGTGTAGTTGCGACAACACCTGTCTATAGGTTAACGCATTACTTGTCTATGAGTAAAGTCAACAACAATCAACTACCCAGGAGGGTAAGTGGTTGGATGTATTAAGCAAGGTCGCGTTGTTCTCTAGGGATACTAACAACTTTGTGTCAACCAATTCATGCGGTTACCTTGTCCTATGAGTGCATCATTCATCATTTAGGCATACTCGGGAGAGTAGTCTAAAACCGAAATCTAAGACTCAAGAGAGCGGATTGGAACGCATAGACAAGAACGGGGAACTTAGAGATAAGCTCCGTTTGTTAGCCTACATCGCAAGCACCCTAGGAATAGAAATGATATTATGTGGTCACATATTTGTATGGATGTCATTTTGTCAAATTGTCTAATATGCCTCATTCTAACAACCGAAACCCAAAAACTTGTTCTCCATCTAAAAATCAAGATTAAATTCTCCTCACCCAAATCAGAACCAACATCGCAGCCAACATCTAAAAATCAAAGTCATAGACCTCTTCTAAAAATCAAAACAAATTCCCTAGTCGTCTTCTAGAAATCGAAGAGCAACCTTACTCCTCTGAAAATTGAAGTTTTTGCCCTTCTTTGAAATTCACGATGTTGCAATGCTCTGAAATTGAAAACGAAATCCTCTTTCTAACTATTAGATAAAACAAAAACATAATTTAAAAAAAAAAGATAAAATCTAATCACCATAAGCTTTGTTGTAAATGTAGGTCGAACCATATTTTTCGCAGTTGTATCAGTCAAAGTGGTTAGCCATGAAAGTTCAAGCATCGCATTCAGTATTAAGGCACTCCTTCCTGAGCCTCTATACCTTTACAGAGTCATCGACCTCATAGAACTGGAGGATAGCGAGCTTCATCTTCTCGTGCTTGTGCTTGATCTTTTTAGGCTTGGTGTAAGTCTTCTTCTTATGCTTTTTGGTGATTCCCCTGAGATATAGAACAAGGTAGAGTGTGGATTCCTTCTGGGTATTGTAGTCGATTAGGATTTTGCCATCCTCTACCTATCATTCAGATAAAGAAATTGGGAAGTCGAGAGAACAATGTAGTGAGAATAAAAATAGGGAAGAAGAGAACGTGAGAAGCTAATGACACCTATTTTTTTATTCCGTAAAATTTGAGGGTTAAGCGCGCGATTTTAATTTTTTTTTTAAAACAAGTTTCCACCTTTTCCCCCTCCTCTTTTATAGTCAATTTTATAAAAAGTTATATTAAAAGGCTATAAAAGGCCATATTTGGTGTAGTGTTAGCACGGACTCCTATTATTTTCTCTACTAAAGGTAGGTTCTAAAAGTATGTCAATTTTTTCCTCTTTATTATAATTGGTGAATTAAATTTTGTTTTGCATGCTTGGTATATATTAAATTTATAATATAAATACAATATTTTGTGATATTGTTACCATAATAAATCTTACAAAATTACAATTTGTAGCATTTGATATTAATGATAATAATTATTTGTCATGAGTGCTTGATATAAAATACTCTTGGTTGCTATAAAGATATAATCATCATAAAATAATTATTCTTCCTAAAGCTCGTTATGAATGGATGTAACTGAGGCTCCAAGATTTCAAATCAGTAAGTAGTTACAGCTCCACATTAATTCAAATCAGCTCAAAATTGTAATTACGTAGAGAGAAAGTTATGGATGCAAATATGTTAAAGAATAAATTTTCTACAATTCATGTCTTGAATATGCTCTTGAGTAGCAATATCGAGAGAAATACTTTAAAAATTATTATGAACTCATTTCATGTCTTCTTGAGGTTAAACAAAATAACGAGTTATTGATAGGAAAATCATGAATCCCGACCAACTAGAGCAACACCATTCCTTGAAGTGAATGTTGTGAATTTTGACAATTGTGATTGAGATTGTAATCGTGGTAGAGGAAGAAATAATTATTTTTCATGGTTGGTCGTTAAAATCATCCAAATTTCTAAGGAACCACATGAAATGATGATTATGAAAGAAAAGCTCCATAAGAAAAATGTAAAAATGTGGAAGCAAAATTTGCTAGAATAATAATATATTTGACCCATCCAGTATGATAAATTTGGATGTGTCAGACTTCTTTGAATCTCCTAAAGAGAAAATTAGCACAATTGATGGCATAGAAAATGTTTCTCTTAATTTTGAGAATATTAAAGATTAATGTTTTCATTAGAATCTATCTTTCATGTTATTTTTAGCTAAGATTAAACTTTTAATATTTTAACTTGTGTTTCTCTAATTGCAATTATTTTTTTAATGAACCATGGAGTGAGCAATGAAGATATATTTCTAGCAAACTATGGAACTACGCATACAATACTTACAAGTAATATTTTTCCAAACTGAGAATGTTGGAAGCAAAAGTCAATACAATATTAGATTCTGCAAACCTAATTGAAGAATTTGGAAAAATAGTTATTATTTTGCCTAGAGGAAAAAATTTACAATTGATAATGCATTGTTCTCTAGTCAATCAAAGAGAAATCTACTGAGTTTTAAAGATATACATTGTAGTGGTTACCAATTTGAGACTGATAGATAAGAATGAGATAGAATATTTGTATATTATATCTAGTGTCTTACATGAAAAACGTATACAGAAAAAGTTGTCTGCTTTATCTTTTGGATTGTATTATACTCATATACGAGTAATTGAAACATATGCAACGATGAACTTGAAGTTCATGAATTCAGATATATTTACAATTTAGGATGATCGATTGGGTCATCTAGGGCCTATAATGATGAGAGAAAGTATTGAGAGCTCACAAGGATATTCATTGAAGAGCCAGAAGATTCTTCAATATAATGAATTATCATGTGATGCTTGTGAAGGATGTGCGGACACCCACATGGAAGCGGATCATGGCCTAATTTTATTTATTTGTTATACAAAATGTAAAATTTAGAGGACGGAAACAATGGTATGCATTCAAATTACAATATGCTATTTTACAGAGAAGAGAAGAAATTAGATATTGAAATTTACTTACCCTTGAGGACTAATTACTTCACGAAATCCTCTCCTATCACAAACTGTTCAAATAAACTCTTTCTTCCACAAACTCAGGAATACCCAAAAACACATAGCAACTCAAATTGGAAACCACCACTAGATTACCTCGGTATTCTCTATAAGGTGAAAATCCACAAGAGTTTTGTGGGCTCCGTGATAATTTTGGCTGGGAGGGAGGAGAGAAGTTTTGAGATAAAATTTGTAGCGCAATAAAAAATTGAGGAGAAACCCTTCTGATATCTTTGTTAATAAGGAAGAAGATGCATCTCTTAAAAAACTACCCACTTCCACAATATCTTGAGAGAATAAGGGAGAAGTTATTTCCATCACACACACATGAACACACACACACCCGCACGCACGCACACACGCACACACACATGCACACAAAGAGAGAGATAAATACTATATGTTATATCTAATATAACATATAATCTATAGTTTATATTATATCATATACAATATAACCTATAGTTTGATATTCTCTCATTTAACCTATAGTATTTTATATGAATAAAATTCATATTAAATTTAACCTATAGTATTTGTATGAATCACATTCACATAATTAATATTTGAATCAAATTCAAATATTTATTTTCTCTCAAATTAAAACTTTATATTATAATGTAGCAAATACATTATATTAATCATGTCATATATAAATACTTTTATATTAATTATTTCATATATAATTAATTCTCTAAATTAATTTGAACAGTTCAAATTAATCCAAAATTAATTGGAATCTCATTGATCCCAGTTGAGCTACCGAGGAGACCTTATGCATCTATAGATTGAAGCTCCAATGGTACTTAGTTAATTAATTAAATTAACCAACTTCCATTAATTTTCGCCCAATCCACTAAAGGCCGACAGTTATACTCTTCACACTACAAAAATATTTATGTATCCATTGGATATAACCAATCAACAACGCATTGACCCTTCACAAATTGCTCAAAGTACAATTAGGCCAAAATTATTGTTTTTCCCCTATAGTTATATACAACTCTTTAAGTACCACTGATTCTCTAATGAACAAGTCATAGTCCAACTATGACCAAATCCTTCTCGAGTCAGGAGAAGGTGTGACGCCACATTGTTCAAGCCCTAGGATTAGCCCTTAAGGGAGCAATTTCTCTATTTTCCCAATCATAGGGAAGAAGTAAATTCTTTCTTGTGAACCCGGGTTCCCAACTCCCCAGTCAAACGAGACCCCAAAATAGAAGGCATATTGAGTCAAGATGCAAGCCACTCTCACGTATGCAAATCAAAGGACCGCTTTCATAAGCAGGAGTTCACAACTCACTCAGGATTTAGGACAAGTCACCTATGGTCTACCTAGTGAAATGCAAGTCTCTTCTGTCAATGGTGTTATATAGTAAGACTATTCATTTTGTGGTTCGATTTTATACAAAATCTTTGTATAGAACACCCCACTCACATGTCTTTACATGAATGATTAGAATCAGATCATTTGTAGTACTTTATGACAATTGTAACAATTACAAAGCAGGTCGTATTCATAGTGTCACCAAGATAAAGTATCCAACCTTATTCATCTACTACATACCGTTAAGATTATCACTTAAACATGATCCACCTATATATCTCCACATACATGTTTAAGTTACAAAAGATAATCTTGGATTTTAGTTTATAGGTTTTGTGGGTTAATGCTACTAAGTGTCAAATAAAATGTCTTAGATTTTATTAGATAAATAAATTGTTTGTACAGTACAATTACAAACTGCAAGACCCATGAGATTTATGGTATAAACCTCAACAATCTCTTGCTTTTCTTAAAGCTAGTGAAATGTACATTATAAAAGTCAAACTATTACAAAAGTACAAAAAAAAAAAAAAAAAAGAAACTAAGGCATACAATATGCGCCCAGTACAAAATCTCCCACTTGCCCTAGACTAGATATGTCCTCTCTCGTAGACCCATACACTCTAGGTGACCTTCAAACACCTTAGTCGTGAGGACCTTTGTACATGGATCAACAACGTTGTGCGCTGAAGCTATCTGCATGACGATTACATCTCCTCGATGCACAATATCCCGTATTAGATGATACTTACACTCAATGTGCTTCCCGCGCTTGTGACTTCTAGGCTCTATAGAATTAGTCATAGCACCACTGTTATCACAATACAGGGTGACTGGCTTTGACATGTCTGGAACTACTTCCAAACTAGTCAAGAATTTCCTAAGCCAGATAACTTAATTGGCAGTTTCACAAGTTGCTACATAGTTTGCCTCCATGGTGGAGTCAGCAATGCACCCTTGCTTGGAGCTTCTCCAGACTACAATTCATCGATTAAGAGTGAACATTGATCCTGAAGTGGATTTCTTGGAATCCCTATCAATCTTAAAATCAAAGTCTGTGTATCGTGTAAGGATCAAATCCTTAGTATACACGAGCATGTAGTCCCTCGTTCTCCAAAGATACTTGAGGATGGTTTTAATGGCAGTCCAGTGATCTAATCTTAGATTTGATTGATATCTACCGACTATCCCCACTACATAGAAAATGTCAGGTCTAGTACATAAAATAACATACATTAAGCTACCAAAAGCTGATGCATAGGGGATCTGTCTCATCTCCTCAACTTCTTGAAGTGTTTTAGGGCAGTGTTCCTTAGACAAAGCAACTTCATGCCTGAAAGGTAGCAAGCCTTTCTTGGAGTTTTGCATTGAGTACTTGACAAGTATTTTGGCAATGTATGATGCCTGAGACAAGGCTAACAATTTTTTCTTTCGATCGTTAAAGATCCGAATACACATAACATACTGCGCCTCTCAAAAAAATTTCATTTGGAATTGGCCCACCAACCACTGTTTTATATCAGTTAGTAGACCTATACCATTCCCAATGAGTAAAATATCATCTAGTACAAGACTAAGAAAACTACAGAATTATTGGTGATTTTCTTGTAAACATATAGCTTATCAACATTTTGATCAAAACCATAAGATTTGATCGCAGTATCAAACATTGTATTTCAAGATTGAGAAGCTTGTTTCAATCTATAAATGGACCGATTAAGCCTGCAAACCTTTTGCTCTTGACCTTGGGATTTGAATCCCTCTAATTGCTGCATATAGGTGATCTCCTCAAGATTTCCATTCAGAAAGATAGTCTTAACGTTTATTTGGTAGATCTCATAGTCATAATATGCGAATGGACATGAGTATCTGGATAGATTTCAACATCGCAACAAGTGAGGAAGTCTCCTCATAGTCGACTCCCTCAACCTGGGTATAACTATTTATCACAAGTCTAACCTTGAAGGTTTGCACCTACTCATATGCACCCCTTTTTCCTCTTATAGGTCCATTTGCAACCTATAGATTTTACCCCATCAGGTTGGTCTACAAGATCCCTGCCCAGATTGAAGTACATAGATTCTATTTCGAGATCCATAGCTTTGATCCATTTATCTTTGTCTACATCCTCCATTGCCTTCTTATAGGACAATGGATCCTCAACGTTGCCCCATATAACAAATAGCCTAAAGGATTCGATATTGAAGGGCCCTTGAGCGGAAGCGAGAACGTCCCAAATCCCATTTTTATAAAGAAAAAAATTTTACATAACAAACAAATAGATTATGCAATTATAAAATTGACTACAACATGCTCAACAACAAAAAGTTTAGGGGTTCATGAAACTTTACCTTTGAAGACCTTCTTCAAAATTCAAGAAATCCCTCAATCTGAAAATCACGAACAAAGCCAACATGGCCAATCGGGACACCACCAATTGGAGACTTTGGTAATATCAGGTAGAGAACCCAAGAGTGGCCGACTCTGGCTAATTTGGATTGAGGGAAGAGAGAATAATGAGAGTTTTAGATGAAGAGATAGGAGAGGAATTCAGAGAACCTTTCTCTATCAAACAACCTTCTACTTCTGTATCTTTTCTCTCACAGGTAAAGATAATCAAAATCCAAAAACTACCCACTTATGTGGGTGGAGAGAAAAGAAGGGGAGGGAGTTGTAACTCCCTCTCTCATTTAATTTAAATTAATTTTAAAATAAAAAAAGTAGTTTTTTTTAAATTAACATTTAGTATATATATAAATATGATAACTAACTTATCATATAATATATATATTAAACTACATGTTATATCAAATATAACATATAACCTATAGTATTAATATTGTATCATATACAATATAATCTATAGTTTCTTTTCTCTCGTATATGACATTTAATATAAATCACATTTATATTAAATTTAACAATTATAAATCCAATTCATAGAATCAACATTTGAATCATATTCAAATATTTGCTTCCTCTCATAAATAATATAATGTATCAAATACATTATAATAACTATGTCACATACAATTAAAAATAACTTAATTATATCATATATAATCAATTCCCTCAATTATTTTGAATAATTCAAATTAATACAAATATTGATTCTTATTTAGTCCTATTGAGCTACCAAGGAGATCTCATGGACCTGTAGCTTGAAGCTCCAATGGTACGTGTATAATTAATTAAACTCTTTAATAATTCATGAAGTGTTAGATACTCCACTAAAGACCGACAATTGCACTCTTCGTACTACAAATATGTTTTTTTTCCATTGGGTATTACCAAACAATAGAATGATGACCCTTCATAAATTACTCGTAAGTACAGCTAGACCAAAATTACCATTTTCCCCCTATAATTACGTCTAACTTCTTAAGTACAACTGATCCCTCTAATGAACAATAAATAAAAGTCCAACTATGATCGAACCCCTTTTGGGCCAAGAGAGGGTGTGGCACCACATTGTTCAAGCCCTGGAATCAACTTTTAAGGGAGCAATCTATCTACTTACCCCGATCTCGGGGAAGGAGTAAATTTCTTCTTGTGTAGTTCTTTTCCAAATTCCCTAACCAGACGAATCTTCAAAATGGTAGCCTTGTTGAGTTGGCGCTCTAGCTACTCTCACCCATACAAATCAAAGGACTGCATTCATAGGCAGAAGTTCACAACTCACTTAGGATTCAAGTCATGTTACCTATGGTCATCTTGGTGAAATGTGAGTCTCTATTATGAACAGTGTTATATAATGAGACTAAACATTTCGTGGTCTGGTCTTATACAATCTCATTTGTATAGAATATCCCCGCGCATATGTCTCTACATGAATGATCAGGATCAGATCATTTGTAGTACTTTGCAATAATTGTAACATCTACAAAAGGGGTCATACTCGTAGTGTCACACCCCCTCCCAACCTACTCTCTGAGCCTAGGAAAGGACATGACTGTAGCAGTTATCAACCCTTTTGTTGACACTTATTGCCTAATAACTCTAACGGAAATAACTCTGATACCAACATGCAATCCCATACACAGCAGATGCCTCTATGGCTAAAAACATTAATTTTTAAACACAAAACATTTACAGAGATTACATTACTAGTTTCACAAGTCCCGTTACCCAGAACTTAGTCCCTATATGAACAACTGTAACATGTGTACAATATTTACAGTAACCACCTAACAAACGGGTTACAATAACTTTTTCCTTGAGTGGAAGAGCAAATGCAGAGCTACCTCCTGAGGATTTTACCGCTACCTAGGGAAAGAAAAACATTTGAAAACGGAGTGAGCTTGCTAGCCCAGTGAGTGACTTAAGAAGGAAAATCGTTTCTCATGCAAAAATTCTCAATAAAGAGATTAAATTGAAATATAAATTTCTACAGTAACCTTGTACTGCAATATAAACATTTTCCAAGCATAAACCATATTGATGACGGGCAGAAATGCACGTCATTATAGGTATTTTATTTAGAATTATGAGGGATGTTAAGTAGAATATGCGGCGATTATATTAGGAATTCATGAGAAAACGAGTTTGCGTCGATTGGCATTAAGAATCTTGGCTAACCCACTTTTATGCGTTATTATGCATTCAATTGTTTATCTTTGTAGCTAACGCGGGAAGCGGTCGCATACGCGGAAGGCAGGCTATCGCAAAGATGACCGCATGCAGGAATCTCTCCATCGCAAAGGCGAATGCATACGTTCGACGCATGGATGTTGCGGCCATTAACCGCATGCGTCATTGCATAGAAGTTGCATCTGTCAAGCGAATGCGGTCATCGCAGAGAGACTATGAGTACAAAATAATAACCATAATAGAGGGATGAACGCAATGTTGGTAGAATGCAAGCATGAACGCATACACTGGGGTTATCAAAAAGATGATGTTTACATTTCACTTACCATGCCATTAGCAGCAGAGATTCAGAAAAGGACCATCGTGCTGCGAGTGTCAGATTCAGAGTAGGTCTATAAATGCTATTGGCGATCAATATCTATAAATAGAAGCCGTAGAGCTGAATTTTAGATCATCCGAGTTTCTACCTTCGGGTGGATCCTTGTGATCCAAACCAAAGCGTGAGAAGATAGCTTGAAAGTTCTTCATCCCTTCAATCATTTCAAGTGACGATCGAAGCCTTCGTTGGAGTTAGAGCTTGAGAGAGTCTACTCCATCGCCCATCCATAGCACCTCCGACAGTCTTGACACACATCTGCTGGAAGCAAGACATTGCTTCTAGCTGGCCCTCCATTTCTCTTATTTCCTTGTATTGTATTACATTATGCTTTAAGGAATTAATAAATTTTGTGATCAATGCATTTCTATATTTCCTTTGATTCCATCTCCATCTTCATTTACTTAGTATCCTTTACTTTCATTGTATCACTGAGTAAGACTGTTAGAGTATCGCATACTTAATCATGCGACATAGGAATATGAAGCATGTGGTAGACCACCGGGAGGTGTGCGTTGCGCGAGTGTTGTGAGAAAACCTTATTTGCTTAGTGTGAAGCTATAGCAACGCTTGTCTATAAGCAGACAAAATGCTTGTTTATGAGTAGAATCAACAACAACTAACTGCCCGGGAGGGTAAGTGGTTGGTCGCATTAAGCAATGTAAGCAAGTGTTCACTAGATATAGGAATAATCTTACGCTAGCCTGGTTTATGCGATTACCTTGTCTTATGAGCGCATCATTCATCATTTAGGCATACTTGGGAGAGTAGTCTAAAAACCAAATCTAAGAATCGAGAGAGCGGATTGGATCGCATAAGCAAGAATGGGAAAGTTAGAAATAGGCTCTGTTTGCTACTACACAGCGTATGCACCCTTTTAAGTAGAATATGGTGGTATTTGGTCATATAGAGGTTTAGAAATAGGCTTCTCGACACTATCGCATATACATCACATGCGTCTACGTCAAGTGTGTATAGCATGATCGCATAGCTTGCGTTACCTGGGGTTACCCTTACGGTCAAGCTTAGTGTTGCAGTGAAGACACCCTCGCCTTTTCATCTATTTTTCCATGCATTTTACTACGTGTTAAAGTTGCCGTGTCTCTACCTCTCAGTCATACTTCCACCACTTAGTCTGTTAGTTAGGAGTAGGAGTAGTGCTTAGCCCATAACCCTCATCATTTTCTTATATATTTGCCGCAAACACATTACCGCATACTATTTAGCTACAAGTCCCTGAGTTTGACCTTGGATCTCCCGAGAAACTTGCAATCTCATTATACTTGGCGAGAGTGCAAGAAAACTTGTGACAGGAATGCATGGTCATTGCATATGAGATCAACGTATACATTCCATTCCAACGCATGACCGCAGATGCATGAGAACCAACGTATAACCTAAAACATGCATCGCATAATATGCGGCCCAAATTTATATCACCACATATAAAGCTATTTTCATCGTAAAACATTAAACTGTCCCTTAGTTAAGAATAACCCTACAGTGGTTAAATCTCAACGTCAACTGCTAGTCAAGAGAGAACCCTTTTGCTCAATCTTTGACTTTCACTACCTACGTGCATATGGCCATAACTAAGTACCGTCATATCTTAGGTACTTTTGCTCAGATTCCTTCTTAAAATGTCCCTCAATATCGAGCTGCTTGGATACCTTCTCAAATGTCCCTCGGTATTAAGTTTCAAGTAAAACTAGTCATACAATGACTTTCTCTTGAAAGCATATAAAGCATAATGTATAAAAAACATGTCTTTAAAGATACTAACACATGCTTTGTGTAATTAAACACACATAAATAGTTTTTCAATAAACTTTCATACATATCATGCGTTTAAAACATAACTCATGGTTTACTTAGAAATTACTTTGTAAAACTAGATAGCATGAGAAAAATCTTTCTTTAAAACATGGTTTCTTTAAAACATTGTAAATATTTAGTCACTCACAACTTTTAGAACTATTCCTCAAAGGTCTTTATGCTTCTATTACTGGTATTAATCCTGTGGACACAAAAGAATATGTTAGCTACTAGCATAAGTCTCCTTTTTGAGACTAACTCTTAAGTAAGCTTTGCGTTTAGCCTTCCTCTTAAAGACTTTGACAACAAGAGACCTTGCTGTAGGTTTAGAAACTTAGGAATTTCTTTGAGATTTGGCTCATACAAAGCTTCCAACCGCTCTTCACAAATGCAACACCACTTATGCAATCACACTTTTCTCTCTAAGTGTTCTTACAGCTGCATATGGTCGTCCTCAAGGCTGCTTATACGTCCAAGACTACACTGCAAGCTCTCCTTTGCCGACAAAGTAGGTTCAATGCATGGAAAAGCTCAGCTCTTGGTTTGTCCAAGCATTTCACCTCGAGCTGTCAGCTTACTTAACTCATGCAGCTGCCTACTTCTTCATGAAATTCCAAATTCATTTTTCAAAATTCATAACTCGAATTCCAGAGCTCATCTTTAGACTTCTCAGGTCTATCCTATAGACTTAATTATTTAACAATTGCCTAGATTCACCCGAGAACAGAACCTCTGGTCCTTTTTCTCCTTCTCCGAGCTTAATTCGATGAGGACTTCTTTCGGCAGTGTCACCTCTGAAAGTAGACTCTTATAACATTCCAACGACACCAAGAACTCTAAATTTGCATGGAGGAATTGATCAAACTGGTCATTTGAAGTTCAACCTCCCCTTTTTATACTGCTTTCCACCGCTTCTCATTAAAGCATAGCGTGACACTTCATTTTTCATGGAGTTAAATCCGGTGCTAAGGACATTTGGTGTTTTTAATCAGTGATTTGTGCCGATTAGTACAAGTCCAATCATTTAGCTCACCACCCCATCGTTTAGCTCATCGTTTAGTGACCTTACGCTGATACTTGTCACCCAACAATCTCGCTTTCGACCAACGCATAGCACACAGCCTGCCGCATAGCTCTCACCCATCGTGTAGCGCTGACGCCCATCGCATAGCACCATCACCCAGTGTCATCATCTAGCGTTGATTTCGTTTGTGCAGTGCCAATTCCCCATCGCTTAACGCTATCGTCCATCGCATAGCGCTATCGTTTAGCGCAACCCTTCGATCGCCTACCGCATCGCTAAGCTTCGTGCATTTGCTACACGATCGCCTACCTCATCGCCTAGCGTCGCTCATTTGCTACACGATCACTTACTTCATCATGTAGCGTCGCTCACTTGCTACACGATCACCCATTGCCTATGCTCGCACACACATGAGGCTGCCGCATGCTTTGCTAACCTCTCAAGACCTTGGTTGCCACATGCTTTCCCATGCATAGATTTTCTCTTGGCCATACCTTAGCTTCCTTCAATGCCCAAATAACCTCTCAAATGAGCATGACCAATGTATGGCACAACACTTAGCCAATTTTCTAGGCTTCAACACATGGGTTATACTTAGCCATTTTTTCAAGCTTTACCCAAGAGTCAAGCTTTCAAACTCTAACTTTTCTTCTAACTTTTTACCCTTTCCTCTACAATTACTCATTAGTTCTCACATCAACCTACTCACCACACTGGTCTCAGTAGGGAACATACTCAAGTAGAGAAATTAGGGCTCAGGGTTCACACGTAGTGTCACTAGGATAAGGTATCCAACCTTATTCATCTACTATAGACTATTTAGGTTATTACTTAAACATGATCCACACGTATGTCTCTAGATACATGTTTAAGCTACAATATAATCTTGGATGTTAGTTTATTGGTTTGTGGTTAATGCAACTAACTTTGAAATAAAGCATCATATATTTTATTAAATAAATAATAAGTTTATACAATACAATTACAAACTATAGGACCCTACGAGATTTAGGGCATCAACCTCAACATAGGTGAGTTCACAATCCTCCCACTATGTCGAGGCTCCCTCATGGTTGAGGTAGATGTGACCTATTAGATGAACCAATTGTTGGGTTTTCATGCCTTAAAACTCGTATATAGTAAATGTAAATAATTGACTATGATCAATGAAGAGTTATCAATTTTATTTCAACAAGTGTTATTGATTGTGTTGCATATGTTTTGTCTTAATAATCGTAAATCCAATAAACTAACACCTTAGGTTGTCTTATGAGTCTTAAACTGTATGTGGAGAGATACAGGGATACAACCAAAAGGTCTATAGTAAAAGAATAAGGGTGGGTATTTTATTTTGGTGACACTATGGATACAATCCACTTTGTATTTGATACAAACCCAATGATCTAACGTATTCGTGTTGGTGCATGAGTGGAGGTATCCTATATAATGAGTTTACATAAGACTGGACCACGAAATTGTAACTATTAAAAATAAAATTAAGGAAGAGAATAACTACAAGGTTATGTGGAAACCCTAGTACAGGGAAAAAAACCACGATATAGAGACTTTTTCTTATTCTTTTTAATCTGATACTCTGAATACATAGGGACACACTGCATAAATAGACAGTAGGAAATCCTAGGGGTCTACACAATTACATAAATTCCCCCAGGTTAATAACCCTATTTTCAACACTCCCCCTCAAGATGGAGCATAAATATCAACAAGGCCTAACTTGCTTACACAATAATCAAAACTTTGTGTCAGTAACCCTTTTGTAAGAACATTAGCAATTTGTTGATTTGAAGGAATATAAGGGATGCATATGTTTCCACTGTTCAACCTCTCCTTAGATAGTGGATTCTAGGTGTTGGGTTTTTATGAATTTATTTCATGCAATTCTTGCATGGTTTTTTCAATAAATTGGGCTTTTAATTTGGATGAAAAACTTTTGGGACATTTTGCCAATTTTGTTTTCAAAATTGGGCTGGAAAAAAAAACCCAAACCCTATCCAAATTCCATTTTCTTTTTCCATCTCTTTTTCTCTCTCAGTTTCTTCATTCACCAGGTCTCACAATCCGGTTCTGAGTCCAGAGGATAGTAAGTCAACTTTAGTGGTGGTCCAGTTGAGTTCGAGTTGAGATTCAGCGAGGAAAAGCGGTTTTCGGGAGCTTCAAAGGTAAGTTAATTTACTGTTTTTCCTTCATTTTGCATGCTAAATTCCTTTTGATTAAAAGAAATTAGAGTGTATTTAGATCCTTATTCCGCTGCATATGTCTCGTGTTCCATCAAAAGAAACACGATTTTACTTGGCACGAATACACACATCACAATTTAAAGAAGAATTATTAACATTGCGAAATAAATGCGGAAACAAATACTTCATATATTGAAAATTCGGATTTCCTATATGGAAAAGCCACAACATAAAGTCATTTTCAGAAACAAAAATATTTAACGACATAAACCTAGTTTAATGATCATCTCTAGAGGAAGCTTCTTTAGAAAGGAAGTAGAGTCCCCTATCATGCCGGGCAGTGCCAATCATCATCCCCGATTTCAGATCGTGAAACAAAACGAAATTCGGTGAGAAAATTGCCTTACACTTCAAATCCCTTGTAATTTTACTGACAGATAACAGATTATAAGTGATGTTAGGCACATGTAAAGTATCACGTAAAATTAAACAGTCAAATAGAGAGATATGGCCTTTCCCTGCAACAGGGGCAAACGACCTATCTGCAATGCGAATAGGCTCATTTTCTGCACTTGGGTTATATGACATAAACAATTGTGAAGAACTCATAAGATGATCTGTGGGCCCTGAGTCCACAATCCATGGTTTTTTTACCATTCATACTAATAAGACCAAACGAAGGGAAATTACCTGACTATGCAATAACACTCACCCCAACCATACTCAAGTTGTTCTTATTATCAATGGAAGACTATTTCTGAGTCTGTTCATCTGCTAAGTCACTTACCAGGGCATGACCAGTATTAGATTTGTCGTGAGACTATCGTCGCCTATTTTTTGGAGGTTTCCCATGCCATTTCCAACACTAGTCCTATGTGTGCCAAAGCTTCTTACAATGTTCACAAACAGGCGGGGGTTCTTTATCATCATCAGTAGTGGACGACTTTGTGATGAAAGCGGTTGCATCAGTTGTAGGAATGGGATTATTCATGGCACATGACCGATCCTCTTCCAGCCGTATTTCAGAGTAGACTTCTCTGAGTGAAGGAGTCGGGCGCTAGCCCAATATTCGACTACGAACACCATCAAATTTAGGATTTAATCCAGCCAAGAACATGTAAACACGGCCTGCCTCTTCAATTTTCAATTATTAGGCCCTATTTTGTGCACAGTTCCAGACAATCTCTCGACACAGGTTCATCTCTTGCCACAACATTGATAGTTTGTTAAAATAAGAAGTAACATCCATAGATCCGTGTTGCCATTCATGGACCTGTTTGTGGAGCGTATATAGCCGAGAGGCATTCTGTCTTTTTAAGTATAGATCTTGCACTACCTTCCAGATATCCTTGATGGTTGCAGCATATAGTAGTGGTCTTCCTATTTGAGGTTCCATACTATTCACCAAAACAGAATGTAACAGTGAGTCTTTTTCTTTCCAGATTCGT
Organism: Benincasa hispida; assembly: GCF_009727055.1. Taxonomy (NCBI): domain Eukaryota; kingdom Viridiplantae; phylum Streptophyta; class Magnoliopsida; order Cucurbitales; family Cucurbitaceae; genus Benincasa; species Benincasa hispida. The sequence continues at coordinate 20,388,274 of NC_052352.1, read as the reverse complement.
TCTTGTGGATCGCCTGGAGCTGGCTTTGGAATTTCCCCTGTCAAGTACCCAAACTTGTGATGCCCTTCCATGGCCATTCGAATTGATTGGGACCAGGAGAAATAATTCTGGCAATTTAATTTTTCCCCTAGAAGAAATCCTACAAAATTGCCCATCGAACCAGATAAATAGGAAACATTTTGGCAAAACAGGGAACAAGTTTATCGGATTCTCTGAATAAACTTGTTGAACCGGATAGGGATTTTCATCGAACATCGTATCCAAATTTGAAATCTGTTGTTGCAGATAAGCCAACCATTGTCTCACATCGTCTGGGTAATGGATCGAACTACAAGCGACTGGAAACGGGGTAACTATTGTCGGTTGGAAGGAAGTCGCCGTTTAGAAGAAGGTCACTAGTCGGCTGGACTGCTCGAGATGGTCGTTGGCTCGTTGTTGGTCGAACATACCTAGGGCAGAAAATGAACGAACCGAATTTGTAAGAGTTGTGTTCGGCGCCACTCCTTGCAAAACAAACAGACCTGACGTGGAAGAGTAAGCCCGCGTGAAACTCACCGAAGCGAAAGTCTGCGAAGGTCTAGAGGGCTGCGATGACGCGGCGGAATCTGTCTGACCTTTGAGGGTTTGCCCAGGTTCAGGGCGGAATGACCCGATTCCAATCAGATTGGTGCCAATTCCGCTCAGATCGTTGCGATTTGTCTGTCCTTTGCGGTTGGACTTGATCGCGACCGGATCTCCTTCGCAGGTTCGGTTGGGTTCTGCGATGAGAAGCCTAGTCGACGCTTCTGTGTTGTACAATGACTCCCATTGACGGTGACTCTCCGTCGACTATAACTCGACAACAGAAAGTAACTCTAGTAGGGCTGCTTGGAAACACTAATTCACAGTCGCTCGAATAGCCGTTTTCATGTCAAAACTCGAAGATCCATCATCAGAAGAGGATGGGGTTGGTTCTCTTCCATAACGGCTAGGGTTTTCCCCAAGCTCTGATACCATGTTAAAAATAAAAGTAGGAAAGAGAATAACAACAAGGTTACGTGGAAACCCTAGTGCAAGGAGAAAAACGACGATATAGAGACTTTTTCTTATTCTTTTTAATCTCATACTCTGAATACATAGGGACACACTATATAAATAGATAGTAGGAAACCCTAGGGGTCTACATAATTACATAAACTCCCCTAGGTTAATAACCCTATTTTCAACAGTAACCACTAGATGTAACTTCGTTACTAGTTATGTAAACCTTTGGATTAATTTTACTAGTTAATTAAGTTTAAGTCTACTTGATTATGAGTTAAGATGTGTATTAACGTCAATGGAAAAAGTAGTTAAGTTTGTATAGTGAATGCTGCATCTAAAATGTAAGAGAAGGAAAATTTTCTAAATATTATGACTATATGTATTCAAGTCGTAACACGATTGACGCGTAGAGAGTTGGAGAAGTCTATTAATGGTAAGCCAGAAAAGGGCAAGAAAATATGTTAAGTACGGCATGCTGGGTTCTTAGCTGAAGTAGGACCAAGTTAATACCTAGAGAGAGGAGAGGGTTCCATGCGTTGAAACTGGTAGGCGCCATGCGGCCAGTTTAGTTGAATGATACAGCCAGAGGCCCAAGGAGGGGGCGTTGTGGCTAATTAAAACAAGTGGTATGTAGGGTTTATGCGACCAACTTTGTATACCATTTTTTAGAGCTAAGCTAACGAAGGATGTGACAAACGATCATGCGTTGAAGAGAGAAGTCATGGATGGTCGCAAGGCGATACGATCAAGCTTAAGCTGAGGAATTCAACTTAATTAACAAGTAAGTAAGTCAGGTGGTAGCCTTGCTGACGTCAATATAGGGATAAGCTTGCCAGGTGACAATTAAGCAAACTCTTCATGCAAACCCAAGTGGAAATAGGCTTAACCAAGAAGGAGACTGTTTTGCCAAAATTTTTCTAACGCTTAAGTGTAAGAGTGTTGTTGCCATCTTAAGATTTTGAAAGTTGAAGAACTCTCAGCCAACTAAAGGAGAATTTGAGGGATTTTCGATTGATTCTAGAGGAAATAATGCTCAAGTTCTATGGTAAGCAAAAGTGAAGATGTTTATGAGCATTTTCTATGAAAGAAGTTTAGTTAAATGAATGCTGGAATTAAAGTTATGAAATCTGGAAGTTTGAATGTGGAATGTGGTTGTGGATGAATAAGCAGATAACTGCATTCAAAGAATTAGCAAGTTGCTGGTTCAGTGATGTTATGTGTTAATGCATACAATATAGTCAGTTCATAACAAAGGTGTTTGAAGTATGTCGCTTAGTAAGTGTTCATCGTATAGACTGGGAAGTTTTTCAACGTTTAATAGAGCACCTTGAGAAAGGATTCCCAATTGTCAGCCAAGTTATAAGGTAAGATGGCTAAAGATAGTCGATGCGTTAAGGATGATTTTGGTACGTCGATCTTAGTTATGACGCGATGACTAATAGTATGCAGTAAAGATAAGCTATGTGTTAAGCTCAAAAGGGAGCTAAATATACTGACCAAGTGACCTTTCCTTTTCAGAGGAAATGCAAATAGGGGAGGTGTACAACCTCTTGGATAAGTAGCTTAAGACAACGAGTGACAAGTTTTAATAAATATTTTCTAACGCAAGTTTTATGAATGATTCCCAATGCATAGGCTTTTCATATGAAGTTATTATATCATGATTTCTCCAACGCATTCCTTAAAATGTATGTTGATCGCATGGTCCATGTTTTTAAATGATGAAGTTGTTTACGAGTTTAGCATCCGTTTTCCAGTAAGCCTATGCTAAGTTTTATCGAATGATGAAATGAATCAAGTATATTCTATGTTTTATAAGACACCATGACGGAACAAACACATGCATAGTGGAAGAAAAATGGATCTAAAGTACTCTAATTATGTTAATTACAAAGATAAGCATGCAATATTTGAAACAAATAAAAGGAGAAAAAGAATACAACCTTTATAGACTTTGAATCTTCTTCAAATTAGTTCCAATCTCCTCAAGAACAGTTCGTATACCACCACGAGAGTCTTCCTGACTATTCTCCAGCCTTAGAATGGGATGATGGGATCTGGTGATTGACTAATTTAGAGAGGAAAAAGTTATGACTTTGAGAGAAAATTGTAATGAGATTATCACATAATCTCATCCAATTACACTATGGCCAAGAGTTTTTGAAATTCAATAAATACTTCCTTTTAAAGACATTACATGCAAAACATGCAATTTTGAGTTCGATGAGAATTTGACACTAAAAAATCCACTAACTCAAAATGGGATTTAGTGGGGTAGGTGTCTTCAAATGAAGACAACACTTCACAATTCAATAGTTGGAATTTCCCACTCATAAATGTTGGAGCTTTCGACTAATTTGGTCAAAATTTGACTCTCAAAGTCCAAAGTCATCAAATTTGACTTTTTGACTTTCAAAAGTCAAAAGTCAATAATTTGACTTCCATTGCATTTTTTGACCTAGTCAACAATTTGACTTTTAATGCAATTTTGACCAATTTCATTTAATTTCAAAATTAATTCTAATAATCAATTTTAAAATTAAATAAATATTAAATAATTTAATTAATTTAATTTAATATTAAATCTAACACTAATATATCTATATGAATCCCTATTCATAATCAATTTTATTCCCATTTTATATGAATCCCTATTCATAATCATGATTTTTAGATCTTATTTAAATATCTCCTATATTGTCTCCCTTTATGTTTAATTCACAATCAAACATTAGGTTAAATATATCGTATATATTTACCGCTTTGCTCCAAAAATTGATTTTGAACACTAATTCATTCGTCACATTATTCTAAGGTTTAGTCCGATATGAGCTAGTAGGGGAACCTCATAGACCTGATCATGGGCTCCAACGATCCGCGATTAACGGGCTAAACTCTTTAACCTAATTAACCACCATTCGTTAACTATCGGGTCACTCCACTAAAACCCAGTAACTGCACTCCCCTCACTATAGATATATTATGTTCATTGGATATAACCATGATTAGTAAGTTAATCCTTTACAGGTTGTTCATAGTAATGGTTGGGTCAAAACCTGTTTTAATCCGGAGATTACATTTTGCTCCTTAAGTCCCACTGATCCTCTAATGAACAATTAGTTTGTGATCCAATCACTAAACCGAGTTTCTCTCAAGCCAATGAGAGGGTGGGGTCCCTTGTTCAAGACCCGGAGTCAACACTTAAGAGAACAACCTCTCTACTATCCCTAAAAGCGGGTAGAAATGAGTTCCATCTTACATCTTATGTCCCCAGCTATCTACCTGGTCTTACCCCTGAAATGGGAGGCTTCTTGAGACGGCGCTATTGATCCAACCTTAACCCATGCAAATCTAAGGATAATTCTGAATAAACAGGAGTTCATAGTTAGCTCAGGATTAAGGTCAAGTTACCTAGGTCATTGCTTTGAAATAGTCAGTCTTAAACAATTAACAACATTATAAAATAAGAGTGACTTAATTCTTGGTTCGATCTTATGCAAACTCATTGCATAAGATGCCCCCACTCCTTATGTCAATACATGAACGAATCAGGATCACTTCATTTGTAGCACTTTACATCAAATTGTAATAATTATAGAGTGGGCCGCATCCAATAGTGTTACTAGAATAAGGCACCCAACCTTATTCGTATACTATAAATCATTTTGACTATTTATTGGAACCTGATCCACTCTTATGTCTCCACATAAAGTTCAAGTAGTCATGTACTAGTCATGGATCTTTTAGTTTATTAGATTTATTTCTAAAATGGAATAAGCAATTCATATATTCAAACAAAACTTTATCAATTTACAGAATGAATTTATTGTTTACAAACCAGGAATTTTACGACATAAAACCCAACAAACTCCCACTTAGACTAAAACTCCAGTGGTAACATACATATGAATACATTGAGTTTTTGAGTTTTACAGAGAAATACAATAAACTAGTGCATCATATACCCATGGTTTGCGTTATGGTATTACAAACCCATCGGTTTTTCTCCCACTTGTCCTAGGTTATACAACCCATAGTTCTAGCCTCACTAGGTGATCCTCAAACACTTTAGTCAAGAGAATCGCTATAAACATAGTAGTATACAATGGACTTCTATTCAAAACAATATAGGGAATGCATCTTATTTCCATAACTTCTTGTTTCTTGATACTGTCACCAAGACCTGATGACTTAAGTTTCCACTAAACCGAATTTATGGCTAGGTTGTAATACATTCCTCCCACTATATCGAGGTACTCTCAACTCTTTGAGTAAGATGTATCTAATCTGTCGAAACAAATTTTGTCATAGTGTAAGTTTTAATCAATAACTCTTATTGATGTACTTTTGCTCTTATGGAAACTAAATATAATACATGGTGGCTTCTTGTACGTATACTTTTTAGAAATTTTAGCATTTGTCATCACAAATACTTGATTTTCTTTTATTTGAAAAGTATACTACTTTTGGGTTGCCTACAGATAGGCATGCTAATTGAACGGTATTCCAATACTTAAGGTTTCGACACTAACACATATGCCATTCTATTCTAGATTTCTGAACTATGTAAACATCTTTGACATATCATAAATAGATTTTATGAGCTCTCCATATCTCATATGGAGTTTCAGAAACACCGTAAAATGGAATGATGTTCAAAATAATTCAGGCAACTAGATGTAGAAAATTGTCAGTAGATTCCATATTCTATCAAAATAGCCCTTGAAATCTATGATTCTCTATACTCTCTACTTCGATCTAATCGAAGTGTTTCGCTTATTTTACCTAACAAGTTTTATTCACCTTGAACCCTTCAAGTGTTCTAAACTTACAACATAGGTAAATATAATTGTACTTTAGAATAACTACTAAAATATTCACACCCTTCCTTATGCTTAACATTCATCAGACCATAAAGATATGAATGTATAAGCTTTTAAGGGTTATTTTGTTCTTCTAACTTATTTAGATGACCACTTTTAACCTTCTTAATCTCATTAAGACATGATGTGACAATAATCTTAATTACCAAAGATAAGTACCAGAATACATCTTTTGCCTTGTTGTTTTTCAGTCGTTTTAAATATCTAAATATTTGAAATGGCCTTAATCTTGGTTGGTTTTAACATAGAAGTTGCTTTAAAGTAGAACAAAAATATATCTTTTTCTAATGAACATTTCATTTACAACAAAAGATTTTATGAAACTTGTTCTTTACTAAAGATAAAACAACTTTTGTTACAATAACAAAAGTAAAAGGATTCATCTTCTGTCAGCAACTTCAAGATCTCCCGCTGATTTTACTGAGATACTCTACCATGTTCACAACCTGGAGCATTATCTCATTTGCAAGTAACCCTTAGGAAAAAATTCCCTTTTTTTTTTTTTTTATGCTCTTTTCTCTCTAAAATACTATGGGCAGTTTCTCTTCTAGTGCCCAACCTCGCTACAGTAGAAACATTTTCCCTTTTCTGTAGCTTTGCCTTTACCTTTGCAGCCAGTAGAAGTTTTCTTTTTCTTTTTCCTTTTGTTCTTTTTCACTGGAATACTCTTATTCTTAGAAGAAGAAGCAACACCAGGCTTTTTAGAAGACGATCCTCTTTTTTCAGCAGTGGCAACATTTACCTCCGCTTCTTGTCCTTTTGTTCTCAAAATGGACTAAAAAACCTATAACTCATTGATAAGCGTAGTCAGGTTGTGTTCTATCTTGTTCATTAAAGCGTTGGTGCAAAATTGCAAGAAGCTCTTCGGAAGAGACACTAGAATAAAACCAATTGGGCTCCTCTCATGTACGACAACTTTATTTACCTCTGCCACATTGAAATGGACCATCATGTCTAGGACATGTTCTTTAACTGAGGCCCCCTTTTTCATTCAGTAATTGTAAACATATTTGATAGCATCATGTCTCAGGGAGAAGGATGTTATCCAAACATCCCACGTAGAGATTCCATAATCACTTTGGCAATATACATGCCTTCGTGTTTCTTAGCCAAAACATCAGATATGGTAGCAAGAATATAGACACGGGCTTTCTATACAGGTTTTCAGGAGTATGTTGGATAGTGGTTATCATAAGAGGGTTGAAATTGATGTCTTCACATCTTTTCTCAGATTAAGAGGGTAATTTAGTTAACGAATATTGATTAATGTGGTTAATGAGTTTAGCCAATTAATCTCATATCGTTGGAGCTTTTGATTTGTAGGTACATGAGGTTCTTTCCTAGTTCATAAAGGGAATTGAGGTAACTATGTATTGAGTTGAGTTTGAAATGTTCAAATTCACTTAGGAAAATAGTATAATGTATAATGATACACTATACTATAAAGTTTATATTTTAATTAAACTTTGTAATGTAAATTTTCAAAATTAATTTAAGGGAGAATTAAATATTTGTAGGAGTTCAAATATTAATTGAATATGTATAAATTTCATTCATATTAAAACTATAGGTTAAATTAATGTATATTAGATGCACATCAAAACTATTGGTTATGAGAGAAATACAATTGAATATGATTCAAATGTAGGCTAAATTAAATATTTGATATTTAATTTGGTAATTTATTAATTGGAGTTAATTAATTTTTAATTGAACTTGATTTAATTAAATTAATTGGTTTAAAACTATAGGTTATGTGAGAGATGTTTCATTTAAATATGATTTGAATGAAATCATTAATTAAATTAGATTAAATTAATTATTAATTACTTATTTTAATTAATTAAATCAGATAACTCCCACGTAGGGGATATATATGAAACGTGGGCTATACCACATTTACTCCCTTTCACTTTCTCCATTGGTTAAAAAACCTACAAAAATTGGAGAAAGGGGAGGTGTTTGTGCCTTGGTTTTTACAGAAAGGTTCTGTAAAAAAAAATCTCTCAAAAAAAAAAAATCGCTTCTTGCTTCCTATTATTCATTTGGTTCCCACAAACCATCAATTTTCAGAGAATAGGAAGGTTTCCATATTGGTGGTGTTCAAGAAATCTCGAGGGGAATTGACATTGAGTCTTTAACGAAAGTGAGTATCTATTTCCTTTTCTCTATAGGACTGTAGGATTAATTTCCTAATTTTCCAATGCATGCTTAACCTAGGAATTTCATATTAAGTTTTGTTTTATGTTAAATCTCTGTGATATTCTGTCTTGTTTCCCGATGTACTGGTATTTCATGTTTTCTAAATTAATTTCGAGAAAAGATCTTGATATTTTTCGTTGCATCAGGGCTTTTATCCTTACACCAACATCAACAACTCTTGTTGGTATACTTGGCTTTTCAACAACTCTGGTTGAAGGTTCAGTAGATTCACCAGAAAGTTCATTCTATACCATCTTACTGTGTGGTTTGTGTTCCCTAAAGTGGTATTCTTCTAAAAATGTAGCATTTGTCAATATAAACACTTTATTATCTTTAGTGTCGTAGAAGTAACCACGTCTCGTTCCTTTGAGGTAGCCTACAAATAGGCACAATTTTGAATGAGATTCCAATTTCTTAGGATTAGCCTCAAGCATGTACTGGGTAACCCTAGATCCTAAAATGACATAAACTACCTTTACGATCATTCCATAACTCCAAAGGTGTTCTAGAAACACTCTTAGATGGAACACAATTAAAAATATAGGTTGTAGTCTATACTGCATGACCCCAAAATGAGTCAGGTAAGGAAGCATAACTCATCATAGATTAAAGCATGTCCAATAAGGTTCAATTTCTCCTTTTTGATACACCATTCTATTGAGGTGTACCAGGTGCTGAGAATTGGGATACAATTCCATTTTCTATCAAATAGTCTTGGAATTTTAGATCCATATTCTCTCCACCTCGATCAGATCGAAGTGTTTTAATTATTTTCTTAATGCATTTTAAACTTCAGCCTTTTCCTCCTTGAACTTCTGAAGGGCCACAGACTTATGTTGCATTAAGTAAACATACCCATATCTTGAATAATCATTAGTGAAAGTGATGAAATATTCAAACCCTCATTTTGCCTTAACGTTCACAGGAACACAAAGGTCCGAATTATTAGGGTTGATGATCTAAATTTTGTAGGGTCTTATAGTTTGTAAACATTATTGACCAAACTCATTATGTATTTAATAAAATATTTGATATTTTATTCATTGTCTATAAAATATATGATATTTTAGTTGTATTAACCACAAACCAATAAACTAACATCCGAGGTTATCTTTGTAACTTAAACATGTATGTAGAGACATACGGGTGAATCATGTTTAAGTGATGACTTAAATGGTCTGTAGCAGATGGATAAGGTTGGGTACCTTATCCTGATGACACTACGAGTATGATCCACTTTGTAGGTGTTACAATTGTTGTAAAATGCTACAAATGATCTGATCCTGATCATTCATGTATAGATATGCGAACGGGGATATTCTATATAAAGGTGTTTGTATAAGACCGAACCACGAAATGTTTAGTCTCATTATATAACGTTGTTCATAATAGAGAATGACATTTCACCAGGGTGACCATAGGTAACATGACTTGAATCCTGAGTGAGTTGTGAACTCCTACCTATGAGGGCGGTCATTTGATTTGTATAAATGAGAGTTGCTAGATCGTCGACTCAACAAGCCTACCATTTTAGGGATTCGTCTGATTGGGGAGCTGGGAACATAGCTACACAAGATGGAATTCACTCTTTCCCTGAGGCAAGGGTAAGTAGATAATTGCTCCCTTAAGGGCTGATTCCAAGTCATGAACAATGTGGCGCCACACCCTCTCCTGGCCCGAGAAGGGTTTAGTCATAGTTGGACTATGATCTATTGTTCATTAGAGAGATCAATGGTATTTAAGGAGTTAGATGTAGCTATAGGGGCAAAACGATAATTTGACCTAGCTGTACTTACGAGCAATTTGTGAAGGGTCATCATATTATTGATTGGTTATATCTAATAGACACAGAAATATATCTATAGTGTCAAGAGTGCAACTGTCGGTCTTTTGTGGAGTGCCCGACAGGTAACGGATGGTGAATAATGTAATTAAAGAGTTTAATTAATTGTTCATGTACCGTTTGAGCTTCAAGCTACAGGTTCATAAGATTCCTTTGGTAGCTAAATAGGATTTAGTTGAGAATCAGTTTTTTGATTAATTTGAATTGTTCAAATTAATAGAGGGATATAATTATATATGATATAATTAAGTTGTTTCAATTATATGTGATATAATTGTCATAATGTATTTGGTATATTATAAATAATTGAATAAGATTCAAATACAGTTTCTATGAATTGAATTCATAGATGTTAAATTTAATATAAATAAGATTTATATTAAATGCTATATAAAAGGGAAAAGAAACCATAATTTATATTGTATGTGATACAATATTAAAACTATATGTTATGTGTTATATTTGATATAACATATAATTTAATATATATGTATTTATAATATGATAAGTTAGTTATCATGTTTATATTTATATTATTGTTATTATTATAATAAGAAAGGGAGTTACAACTCCCTTCCCATTCTTTTCTCTCCACCCACGTAAGTGGATGGTGGTTAATTTGGCAAGGAGATTATAAAGAAAAATATTTTCTTGTTGTTGTTGTTGTTGTTGTTGAAGTATTGAGAAAGGAGATACATAAGTGCTATGTACTTTTTATCTTGTTTTGGTGAACATTCTCAATCTTCTTCTTCCACATTAAATTTTCCCTCTTAACCAAAATAGTCAGAGCACACCACTCATGGGTTCTCACCCTGAGGATACCAAGGTAGCTTTTGTGGTAATATCTGGTTTTGTGCGAGGATAATCTTGAAGAAGGTCTTTAAGTTGTTCGTGATTTGTTCGAGGAAAAAATGCGAAGAAAGGTCTTCAAAGGTGAGGTTTCAAGAAGTGGCACTTCCCAAGCTTGACACCTAAAGTTTACATGCTAATGGTGTTTGAGGTGGAAGACATGCAAAATGGGATTTTGCATGTGTTTTCTCTATAAATGGCTTTGTTTTTGAAATCTGTAAGACTAATGCTTCCTCAACTTTTGACCTATACTCTTCCACCTCATTTTCACTAACAAAACAGCCCCACAACCATGTCCTTCAACTGGAGAATAGTGGGGATTTACCGTTGGTGGTGCACGGGAGAGGAAGCTTGCGGTGGAGTCTTCAAAGATTGTATTTTCTATCCATTTTGCATGCTTATTCTTATTTGTATTACAATTAGAACATTGTTGATTTGATCGCTTCTGCTGTGAATGCATTCTTTATATTCCATTAAATGGTATCAGAGCATGCTTATAACGTTCTATTGCATTTTGATGGGTGTTAATTTATGTGATGAATGTTTGGTTGACTAATGTGGATACATTACGGTTTTGGCATTAGTTTTCATTTAATTTCTTGTTGAATTTTGTAATTGCTCACATGTATATGAACTTTAATGTGCAGTAAAGGGTCTGTAAATTTGTTAGAGTCTTAGAGTCCTTATTAGGTTGTAATTGCTCGGTTCCGGCAAAGTGGCAACTTCATTTTAGAGAATTTAGGCTCACAGACCCGAGAGTTTATTCCAGACCTAGAAATTTCCCTACCCGATCCGCAGCCCCACCCAACCTGGTTTGTTGAGTTCCCGCGTGCGTGCCTTGTCCAGACCCGCGTCTGACCCACTCGTGACCCGTCCGACCTGGTTCCATCAGCAGGCCCACGCACTGGTTGCCTCGTCAACCCGACCCGCTCGTGCACCCACTTTGCAACCCGGTTCATGCCTCATCGATCCGCGTGCTCCACCTATTGATCAGCTGCTGTGCACATTGACCAGCTTGTCTCGACCGATCCAGTTGACCTGGTTGAGCCGGTTTGATAGGCTCAACCTTGTTTTTGGTGTTTTCAAGCCGGTTCGAGTGGTTTTTGACCTGGTTGAAGTCGGTTCGAAGGATTTGCTTGCTGAATTATCTAATAATTTAGTTGTTTATTTGCTTTTAATGCCAAAACTGGTCCACTTTAGTGTTGTTTACTTATTATCTTTGTGATGTATATTATTGTTTGATTATATGTGCATAAACTATGCCATATTGTTTTTTAAAAATCCCTTAATAGGATATACATGTGGCATGCATTTGTTATAAGTTATAATTGTTATAATGTATATAGTATGCATGCTAGATTTTAATATAAGTGTTATATTAAAGCACATTTGTTTAAGGAAGCATGTTATAAATGAATATTCTAAGGTTATAAATGTTATATTTTATTTTATACTTGTTATATAATTGTAATATAAAATCTATAACAAAGATAAGATGCATGCTTACCTAGGGTTAACTAGTGAAATTCAATTGCCTTTTTTTAAGAGTTAGAATAAGTCGATTACTTGTAAAACATGAGTTGCTTACTTACCTAGGGTGATCTTGTTTAAGGTCGGGGGTACTGAAGTTGACGGTTTGTGGAACTCCTCCTACTGGAGATCAAACTGGTGTCTAAGTTCATAACCCTAGTTTTATGACCATGCCTGAATTGTGTAAGGTAATAAAATTGGTTTATCACCTAGACATCATAGGTTAATCTCGGTATAAGAGTTATACTAGGAACAATCATCTAGACTTAGGTTGTTAAATATTAGCCAGTTAATAACCAAGTAAATACCCAATATTTTATAAAATAAAATACTTCAGTGAGAGATTAACAGTATATGAGATATATTATTTCTAGTTCTCACGTCCCTAAGAGTTCACACCGTGAGATCCATGCTCGGTTTCGAGTTGCGATTAGCGGCAACATCCTGTCGGAAAGTGTTTGCATGGGTCAATAATAAGGTGAATAGGGGAAGTAGTTTATAGTAAGTGGGTGAAGGGTGTGTGTCAACACGTCCTACGATCTCTTCCATTAGATCACACCATGAGATTCCTATGTTGCGCCTGCTGGTTGGCTTTATGTGACCCTTTACTAGTCGTTTAGCGACGACTATCCCTTCGGAGGGTTGTAACATAGGATTCGAAACACCGTGAACTCCAGAAATGGATAGGGTTACTTAGGTCCATTTTCAAACAATTGTTTCTCCTTCGAGGGCTTGTTTGATTCCAATCTCTGTAATTTGAAAGTGGCAAGTATACACTTACAAGACTTACTAAGTGTAGTTCTTAACCAAATAAATGGTAACTAAGTACTAGAAGGATAAGAGTTATTCTGGTATTAGTATTTAGTCAAGAATGTCTTGATTCAGTGAAGCAGTAGTTGACTGGTTTTCAGTGGGCTATTCTGACTCACTGAAGTATCATAGCAAAAGAATAATGAGAATGGGTACATTATTTTTGCTAAATAAATTGGATTAAAAAGTGTTAAATAAATTCTCTAATAATTTGTTTACTTTTTCAGCAACGTCATCCATTATACAACTACTAGCTTCTGAAAAACTTAACAGCGATAATTACAGAACTTGAAAATCGAATATGAACACGATAATAATAATAGATGATCTTCGATCCATTTTAATTGAGGAGTGTCCTTCATCCTTTAGTCCCAATATAAACTGAACAGTTTGGGATGCATATGACAGATGGGTCAAAGCTAATGAGAAGGCTCAGGTTTATATTTTAGATAGTATATCTGTTGTACTATCTAAGAAACACGAGAGGTTAGCTACTGCAAGAGAGATTATGAACTCTTTGCAGGGCTTGTTTGGACAACCGTCCCAATCTGTTATGCATGACACAATTAAATTTGTTTACAACTGCAAAATGAAGGAAAGAACCTTCGTAAGGGAACATGTTTTGAACATGATGGTTCACTTCAATATTGCAGAAGTGAATGGAGCGATCATGAATGAGAAGAGTCAAGTTGGATTCATCATGCAATTTCTTTCGAAGAGCTTTCTTTCAATTCAAAATGAATGCCATGATGAATAAGATTGAGTATAACTTGTCGACTCTTCTCAAAGAATCCAAATTTACAAATCTTAATTGAAAGATAAAGGTTCAGAGGCAGAAGCAAATGTTGCTTCCACTTCAAAGAGAACCCTAGAAATATTCGTCTTCTGAGAGTAAATCTGGCCCTTCTTTCGCCAAGAATAGAGGTATTCGAAAGAAAAAGGAGGGAACTGGGAAGGGGAAGGATCTAGTTACACAAAAAGGAAAAAAAGAAGTTTCCAAAGGAAAATATTTCCATTGCAACGAAAATGGGTATTGGAGAAGAAATTTCCCTAAATATGTTGCTGAGAAGAAAGCTGAAAAATAAAGACGAGGTAAATTAGATTTACTAATTATTGAAACATGTATAGTGGAGAATGAAGATTCTACCTGGATATTGGATTCAGGGGCCACTAATCATGTTTGTTTTTCTGCTCGAGGAACTAGTTCCTTGAGGCAGCTTGAAGAAGATGAGATTACTCTCCGAGTTGAATCAGGGGAGTGTATCTCAGCAAAAGCAGTAGGATATGTTAAGTTAACTTTTTGAAATAGATATCTGTATTTAGAAAATGTTCTTTATGTACCATTTTGTAAAAGAAATTTGATATCTATTTCCTATTTATTGGAAGATTTGTACAAAGTAATTTTTTGTCTAAATGAAGCGTTCATTACAAAGAGGCAACACATTTCTCAGAGTTATCTTTAGCACTTGAGACTTAGCCACATTAATCTCAATAGGATTGAGAGACTTGCTAAAAGTGGACTTCTAAACAAGTTAGAAGATGTCTCTTTACTGCCATGTGAGTCATGTCTCGAAGGAAAAATGACAAAAAGATCTTTTTCTGGGAAAGGTCTTCGAGCAAAAGAAACCTTAGAGCTCGTGCATTCAGACCACTGTGGACCGATGAGTGTTAAAGAATGGGGAGGTTATGAATATTTCATTAGCTTTATAGATGATTATTCAAGGTACGGTTACATTTACTTAATTCATTTTAAGTTTGAAGCTCTTCAAAAGTTTCCAAGCTTGACACCTAAAGTTTACATGCTAGTGGAGTTTGAGGTTGAAGACATGCAAAATGGGATTTTGCATGTGTTTTCTCTATAAAAGGCTTTGTTTTTTTTTAAATTTGCAAGACTAATGCTTCCTCAACTTTTGACCTATACTCTTCCACCTCATTTCTCTTTACTCTCTTTCTTTCTATACTGAAATTCCCTTATTTTCACTAACAAAACGGTCCCACAATCGTGTTATTCAATTATAGCGGGCATTTACCATTTGTGGTGTCGTTCGTGCACGGGAGAGGAAGCTTGCAGTGGAGTCTTCAAAGGTTATATTTTCTATCCCTTTTGCATGCTTATTCTTATTTTTATTACAATTAGAACGTTGTCGATTTTATCACTTCCGTTGTGCATGCGTTCTTTATGTTCCATCATCTATAAGGGACCTTTTGGCTAAAGGGGGTTCTAGCTGGGCTGGGGTACCTAAGTCAATGGAGACATCGCACCAGTGCCTTAGAAACTACCTGGAAAGGTGAATTAGATAGATTTGTTACATGCAAGCAAGTTTGATCAAAGTCTATTAAAGAGTTTGACGAGACTTCAATAAAAATTGTTTAATCTTCAAAGATAAGAGTTGTTTTTAAGCAAATTAAACAATCACTTTGATTCAATCAGTAGCCAGATTTTCCAAATTAATTAACCCTAGGTAGAACACTCAGTGGGAGGAAAATGGGGTGTATAATACTTCATTTTAACCTTTACACGTTTCTCCCTAAAAGTTCACACTGTGAGATCTAAATTAATTAATCGTAGGTAGAACACTTTAGTTTCATGTCCCAATAGGTTTTTCCCTATGGTTGTTTTATTGGGACGGAACTCTAGTACTTAAAATGAAGGGTTAGACTTACACAGAATTGTTATGGATTTTAACAAATTCTAGACCGAAAAATGATGACTATTAGTTACAGTGACAAGGAGTTGTTTCTGTCTAATGGTTAAGAATGTTTTGTGAATGGGTACTTGATCACTCCACGGTGACTTTTGTCCTGCCTCATTGAAACATCATTGCAAAATAGATGTCACTTAGGGTAAGCTAGACTATTTTGCTAAAAAAGTCGATTGGTTTTCTTAAAATGGTTTAATGCAAGTAGACTAAAATAGTTTGTTCTTTTTTAGCAATTTCATTATAATGGCTACTGCTACTTTAAGTTTTCTAGCCGCCGATAAGTTAACGGGAGAAAACTATGCTAGCTAGAAAAAGTCAATCAATACTATTCTGATCATCGATGATCTTCGCTTTGTCCTGATGGAGGAGTGTCCTCCCATTCCACCTGCCAATGCTCCTCGAAATGTTCGTGAATTAATGAGTGTTAGACAAGGGCAAAGGAAAAGGCCCGAGTGTATATCTTGACAAGCCTTAATGAAATCTTGGCCAAGAAGTATGAGCCCATGCTCACAGTTTGTGAGATCATGAAGTCCCTGAGGGCCAAAGAACCGTCTACGCAGCTCAAACATGATGGTCTCAGACATGTTTGGACATGTTCGGACAACCTCTATGCTGCTCATGCATGATGCTCTCAAGTACATCTTCAATGCCTTTATGCAAGAGGGGGCATCTATTCGAGAACACGTTCTTAACATGATGATCCACCTCAACGTGGCGGAGATGAACGGGTCGAGCATCGATGAAGCCAGCCAGGTTTGCATAATGCTGGAAACTTTACCTGAAAGTTTTCTACATTTAGCAATGCTATTTTGAACAAAATTGACTACAACCTGAAACCCCGGTCAATGAGCTATAGACCTTTCAATCCTTGTTTAAAGCAAGTAGAAGAAGGGTGAAACAAATGTTGCTTCATCTTCTAAAAGGTTCCATAAAGGTTCGACCTCTGGAATGAAGTCTGTACCTTCTTCCTCCGACACCAAAAAATGGAAAAAGAAGAAGGGTGGAAAGAGGAAGGCTGCTAACCCTGTAGTTGATGCGAATAGGGGTAGATAACCCATCAAGGATGACAAAGGAAAATGTTTCCATTGCAACCAAAATGGGCACTGGAAGAGAAACCACCCAAATATAAGGCAGAAAAGAAGAAGGCCAAACAAGGTAAATATGATTTTCTTGTGTTGGAAACTTGTTTAGTGGAGAATGATGATTCTTCCTAGATTATTAACTCTGTGACCACTAACCATCTTTGTGCTTCATTTCAGGGAATTAGTTCCTGGCAGTAACTAGATGCTGGTAAGATGATGATGCGAGTTGGAATCAGGCACGTCGTCTCAACTGTGGTTGTGGGAGGTCTCCGATTGACTTTATAGAACAAATTTCTTGTATTAAAAGATGTATTTTTAGATCTTGATTTAAAAAGAAACTTTGTTTCTGTAATGTGCTTGTTAGAACAATCCTATAATATCAATTTTTCTTTTTGCTCTGCAAAACGGAAAATAATTTGTATGTGCTAAGGCCATTAGCAACAAATGCCCTCCATAACATAAGGATGTTTAAAACTGCAGTAACTCAACATAAAAGACTTAAAATTTCTCATAAAGAAAATGCCCAACTTTGGCACATAAGACTATGACACTTCAATCTTAATAGGATTGAGAGGTTAGTGAAGTTAAGCGAGTTAGAAGAAAATTCTTTACTTATGTGTGAGTCATGCCTTTAAAGAAAAATTACTAAGAGATCTTTTACTGGAAAAGGTCATAGGGCCAAAGAACCTCTAGAGCTAGTACATTCGACCTTTGTGGTTCGATAAATGTAAAAGCTAGGGGACGTTAAAAATATTTCATCACTTTTACTGATGATTATTGATAACTTGTAGAAATAAAATTTATTTATACTGTTTTATTTAGATATTGCGGCAAAAAGAAAGAAAAGTTGCGTCAATAGTTTAGAAATTGGCTAAGAAATGTGAAAATTATAAAATTTCGTCAATACACCTACTAACACCATTGCGATGGTAGAATAGAGTGTTTCAATTTCTGTTTTGCAGGAAATTAGTCACCGCATGCGTTCATGGCTCAGAGATAAAATAAACAACGCATCTATGTCGCATTGCACCCATCATTCAGGAATGAAGAGATGATCAACGCAATGATGACACATGTGACAATTGATCAAGAGCTGTAACGATCAATGCAATTTCAACCGCATGCGGTATTAAAAAATAAGACCGCATGCGACGATAGATCGAAGATGTAAAGAGCAAGCATTTGCGGAGGATTCTGACAAGTGTACAGCTTTCAGTTGTGCATTTCTGATGGGTTGATTGCGTAAGAAAAGGAATATTCACTCCGTCATTTCAGGAACTACCATAACTATACAGTGGGGACCACAAAGTCAAAGAGCCAAGCTTTGCCTATAAATAGCTTCTGTAAATTCATTAAAAAACATACATGAATACATAGAGACGTGCATATATTAATTCTGAGAGAGAGACTGGTTTGAAGCGACTTCCAGAGTAGATCCGGGAATAACCACGAGAGAAGGTCGAGAGGTGAGTCTCCGAGCAAAGAATCCTTCCAATCCCCGTAGTTGAAGGTCTGTGCGAAGGTCACTTCTACCAGGAAAGCAAGCCTGAGAGGGAAGCTTTCCTTTCCACCACTTTCACACGCCGGCAAGCACAATCTCCGTTCAGGATCTGTGTCAAGACGTTGATACTCTTTCTGTATTCGTTTCTAATCTCTATTTCATCATCTGTATTCATCTTCCTTAATCTTTCATTCACACCATGTATCGAACGCTTAATCTTAGTATTATATGTGATGATCATTACCATTATCATCTCTCTATCTCTTTCTATTCATCCATAATCCATTTTCTCTATGATGTTTTCCTAATTCCGTGGGTAATTAGCAAGAATTAAGCAAGTGAGTTAATTGGTCTTAAGGAAATATATAAGTTTAGCTAAGGCATGCTTGACGACATCTTCACCTATGAGAGCAGAAGTGAAGATGTTATTCCGCCTATCGAGAGAGGGTTGGAAGAATGCGTTAACTAAAGCAAGAAGTATTTCCAGAGATGGAAACAACCTCGCGTTCATCACGTTCATCCCTGTTTCACCATAGAGATATGGGAACACGGCTGATCACCGAGAGGTGTACGCCAAGTGAAAGCGGAACCTTAGTTGTATTTTTAACGCAATTGGCGAACTTGCGTTGTTTTTACTATTTGCTCTTTCCTCTTCTACTTCATTCATAAAGACTTGCCATTGCATACCACGATTCTTTGTATTACTTCACAGTCAGTCTCGACCTCAGTATTATGTACCATTTATCTTGTATCTTGTATCATATTAGTTTAGGATTTTATTTTATCAACGCAATTTTATTTCATCAAAATTTAAATTCCTGTATAAACCCAATTCTTTATTCATTGTTAAACCGGTTGCATGTATCACAAATGTAATGCATTAACAAAAACAATCCCTGTGTTCAACCTCAGATTATTCTGAGAAACTTGCGTTGGAATTATACTTGGTTTCAGCGCAAGGAAACTTGTGACACGCATTACTCCATAGCATATTACAAGCATATCATTAACAACGCATATAATCAGATGTATTGTGCATAAGAGATAACATAAGATAACACTCCATTTTTACCGTTAAAAGTTTATGACACCGTTGCCAGGGCCATGAGCTTTCAGCACATTATCTATTATCACAGTGCATGCATAACAAGGAATCCATTTTTATGTCATCAAGTTTATGGTGTCGTTATCGGGGATTGGTAACGGTTAGTGTTGAGTACTTTTGTGATATTTTATAGGACAAATCTCTTTGTACTGGCTGTTTGTCGCAAAGAGTAGTCTGATGGTTTATGAGTACTGGAATCGATCCAGAAATTCTAAACTGACCCAGAGATCAAATGTATTTTTTGAACAGGAACACATCAGCAAGAAATGTGCAACGTATTCTCTATACCTGGTGTGACTTCCGAAGGAATTAGATTATATCTCTTCCCATACACACTGCGGGATGAGGCAAGGAGGTGAACAATGTCCGTGATGACATTGTGCAGGCAAGCTTGATCGCTTGCAGATGTGTGGATTGCGTTCATCATGGGAAAAATGTCTTCCGGTCCATATCTCTAAATTCTATGTTTAATTGCTTTCTTAATTACCTTCTTTATTGCTTTATGAATTTTGTTATTTATTGCTTCCTTAAACTTACTTTTATTGCTTTATGAAATTACTTTCATTTAATTTGATTGCGTCAATTTTAATGCTTTGTTCAATTCCCTTATTTTGAGAATTCAATAAAGTTGTTATTGAATATATTGTTTTTTAGAAATCCAATAAACCTAAGTCCCTTGACTATTATATGATTACTTGAATTTTATGTGGAGACATACAAGTGAATCAGGTTCGACTAAATAGTCAAAATGATCTATAGTATATGAATAAGGTTGGGTATCTTATTCTGGTAACACTATTGGATGTGGCTTACTCTGTAGTTGTTAAAAAGAGTTGTAAACTGCTACATACGAAGTGATCCTAATTCATGCATGTTGGAACATGAGGAGTGGAGGTTTCATGTGCAAATGATTTTTGTGCAAGATCGAACCAGGAAACCAGTCACTCTTACTTTATAACGCTTTTTAATGTTTAAGACTGATTATTTCAAAGCGATGACCTGGCTAACTTAACCTTAATCCTGAGCTAACTATGACCTTCTGTTTGTTCGGTCCTATGATCTGCAAACGGTGAGAGTAGACCAATTGCCTCTACTCAATAAGCTTACTATTTTGGGGATAAGACTGGATGAACAACTACGAACATAGGGAGCAAGAGGGAATTCAATCCTACTCGAATAGGGTTAGTAGAGAGGTCGTTCCCTTCAAGTGTTGATTCTGAGTCTTGAACAAGAGGCCTCACCCTCTCATTGGCCTGAGAGGGATTCGATTTGTTGATTAGATCGGTCTAATGAGTTTAGCCGATTAATCTCGGATCATTGGAGCCCATGATCTGTAGGTCCGCGAGGTCCCCCTACTAGCTCGTAAATGGATTAGCTCTAAAATAGCATGATAAGTTAATTTCAAGTGTTCAAATTAGAATTAAATGAATTTGGAGAAATAATATTTAAATATGATTTAAATATTTGAAGATGGGATTGTGTAAAAATTAATTTAATATTTGATATTAAATTAATTAGAATTATTTAAATTGTTTAAATATTTATTTATTAATTTTATTAAAGAAAATTAATTTTGTAAAATTAATAACTTTTTTCAGTTTTATTAAATAAAATTGATTTATGAAATCAATTTTGATAAAATTGGAAAAGAAAAGAAAAACACAAAAGTTGGAAAAATTGAATTTCCATTGTCTTCTTCTACTATCTCATCAACAACCCACTTTAACTCTTCATTAGCTCCAAGCATGAGTTACATCTCATGTAGAAAATTTCTTTGCATGAATGTTTGCAATATATTGAAGTGATTGGAGTGTTTTGAAGATAGTGCAACCGAACAATTTTTTTGAAAAATTTGGGAGAGAAGAAGGTTGTTTTTCTGTTGGGTTGTTGCTGTGAGCTTCTCCAAATTCCTTAATTCCAGCTTATTTTGAGTCCCACTACTCAATCTTGAGCTCCAAGAGGATAGTAGGGAAGATCTTGGGGTGTCTACTATAAGATTCTGTCGAGATTTGCAGCTGGTTCAAAGCTTAGAGGAAGTTCTTCAAAGTTATGTCATGAAACCCATTTATTTCTGTTGAAGCATGTTTTCTTTTCTGCCAAAATTAGTGAATTAGAGTGCTTATGAATTTTGGTTTCTTCCACTGCACATTGTACCTTCCAACATAATATTTTTTATTAGATTATGTTTTATTCTTGATTTTCTTGGTTTGAGGCATGGAGTTTCAAAGTTAAGGCTTGAATTTCTTTGTTTGAGGCATGAACTTTCAAAGTTAGAGCTTGATTTTTTTGGTTTAAGGCTTGAACTTTTATAGATAGGGTTTAATCTCTCATGTATATTCTTGAATCTCATAATAAAATCTTGTTTCATATTGTTCTTTAATGAGATTGAATTTTAGAGAACTTGCCAAAGTTGGGATTGCCACTTTGACAAAGTTAGGGCTTTAATTTTAGAGAACTTGCATGAACTTGCCATTTTTCTTTATTAAATGCTTGCCAAAGTCAGATATGTCAATGTGTCTAATTTTTTGGGGCTTTATGAACTAATTAATGCTTTGCCAAACTTGGGTTCAATTTTTAGCACATTAAAGCAGGTGCACACCTTGGGTTCAATTTTTTGAGGTTCGATTACACCTTGGGTTCAATTTTTTTAGATGTGTTTGTCTTTGTTCTTTGATTTGCCTTGAGGTTCTTTGATTTGTCTTACTTTCTTGAGGTTGGAATGTTGTAGAGTTAGAAATGACAAGTTATATGTATTTGGAACTTGTTTATTTTCCACAAATTTTTTTTTTAAGTTAATCGGTGTTTATCGTCTTCTCTTACTAGATTTATAATCATGGATAAATCATGGGTATACAAGAGTAGATTATCCAAAGATTATGAATTGGGTGTGGAAAACTTCATAAAACTTGGATTTTCTAATACAAATAGCTCCTATATTCTTTGTCCTTGTTCGAAATGTGGGAATAGTGAAAAGCATAGTAGCAAGGATATTAGAGATCATTTATGTCAATGGGATTGATGAAAGTTGTAAAATTTGGTTTTGGCATGGGGAAAAATTTCCTAACTCATCATTTTGTGGATAATCTTCTAAGTTTGACACCTATATATATATATATATGAAGATACTGACGTTGGAAGTATAAAAGAAATGGTTGAAGTTGCTCACGAGGAATATTCAAGAGATCCGTATAGATTTGAGAAGTTGCTTAATGATGCTGAAAAACCATTATACGAAGGGTGCAAAAAATACACTAGGTTGTTGACATTAGTCAAATTGTAAAATCTATAAGTTAGATATGGATGGAGTGATACTAGTTTTTCAGAACTACTCAAAACCTTAAAGGAAATTTTGCCCACTAGCAATGAGCTCCCAAATTTAATGTATGAAGCAAAGAAAACTTTAGGTGCACTAGGAATGGAATATGAAAAGATTTATGCATGCCTTAATGATTGTTGTTTGTATAAAAAAGAATATGCAGATGCAATTGATTGTCCTAATGTGATGAACCAAGGTGGGAAAAAACAAATACCTTCAAAAGTTATATGGTACTTTCCACCAATTCTACGATTCAAAAGGTTTTTTAGAAGTATTGATTGTGTTAAAAACTTGACTTGGCACATTGATGAAAGAAATATAGATGGTAAGTTACATCTAGTAGACTCTAAATGTTAGTAGACTGTAAATGGCCAGACTTCGGTTCTGAACCTAGGAATCTTTGTTTAGCATTGTTAGCCGATGGAGTAAATCCACATGGTGTAATGAGTTCTAAATATAGTTGTTGGCCTGTAATGATGGTTATTTATAATCTTTCACCATGGTTATGTATGAAAAGAAAGTACATAATGCTATCAATGTTGATTTGGGGTCCAAAACAACAAGGGAATGACATTGGCACATATTTAGCACTACTAATTGAAGATTTAAAACTTTTTGGGAAAGTGGTATTGAATGTGATGATTCTTATCGAGAAGAACTATTCAACTTATGGTTAGTTTTGTAACCTAAGTGGATGTTGTGTGAAAGGGTATAAGTCGTGTCCAATTTGTGGAGACAATACGTCTTCTATAAGATTGAAAAATGGAAAAAAATGGCATACGTTGGACATCGAAGATTTCTAGCATGAAATCATCCGTATCGGCACAAAAAAAAGTCGTTTAATGATCAAAAGGAACTTGATACAATTTCAGAACCATTATTTGGGGAGGCTATATATTTAAAAATCAAAGATCTTGAATTTTCTAAAGGAATAAAGAACAATAAAAAAACAAACCAGGAAAGGAAGTTCAAAGATTTGTTGGAACAGGTTGTCTTCTTTTTTTTCAGTTGCTATACTGGAAAGATCTTCATATCAGGCATTGTTTAGATGTGATGCAGATTGAAAAAAATGTATGCATGAATATCTTAGGTACGCTTCTTGATATGTCAGGGAAAAGTAAGGATGAATTGAATGCTAGACGTGATTTACTTCATTTAAAAATTCAGCCAGAGCATGCACCTGTTAGCGGTGACAAAAAAATTTTCATTCCTCCCGTGTGTTATATTCTTACAAAGGAAGAAAAATGTTGTGTTTTAAAGACATTGTCAAGAATAACAGTTCTTTAAGGTTACTCTTCGAATGTTAAAAACTTTGTGTCGATGACAGATTTAAAGCTTAATAGTTTAAAATCTCACAATTATCATGTGCTCTTACAACAATTATTTCCTATTGTGCTAAGATCAGTGCTACCAAAACATGTTCGGTATGCCATAACTCGTTTGTGTATATTTTTCAATTCAGTATGCAACAAGGTTCTATATGTGCAACAATTAGAAAAGTTGGAAGAAGATATTGTGCTTATATTATGTTTATTGGAGAAGTATTTTCCTCCTTCATTTTTCACAATTTTGGTGCATCTCACAGTAAACATAATTAGAGAAGTCAAACTTTGTGGGCCTATATCTACGATGGATGTATCCCTTTGAAAGATTCATGGAAGTCATTAAAAACTCCGTGAGAAATAGATATCATCCAGAAGGTTGTATGGCTGAAAGTTATATAGTAGAAGAAGCCAATGATTTTTGTTCTGATTTCCTGTATGGAGAAGATCCTATTGGGGTTGGCAATCATAATTCACAAAACTATTTAGAGAATTCAAATATTGGTAAACCATTGTCCAATGGAGTTTCTTTCAAACCTGAACAAGAACTTTTGATGTGCAACCTTATTTATATCAAGCTCAACTTTTATATCAAGCTCATAGAAAATATATTTGAATGATATTCAAATATTAGTTCTTCCAATCAACAAATAATGTATCAAATACATTATGCCATTTATATCATATATAATTGAATTAATTTAATCATATATAATAAAATTCCCTTTTTTAATTTGAACAACCCAAAAACAGATTCTCAATTTAAATCCATTAAGCTACAAAGGGGATCTCATGGACCTGTAGCTTGAAGCTCCAACGGTACGCGAATAACTGATTAAACTCTTTAATCACATTATCCACCATCAGTTAACTGTCGGACACTCCACTAAAGACCAACAACTACACTCTTCGCACTACAGATATATTTCTGTGTCCATTGGATATAACCAATCAATAGTACGATGACCCTTCCCAAATCGCTCGTAAGTACTGATTGTTCAAATTACCGTTTTGTCCCTATAGTTATATCTAACTCTTTAAGTACTACTGATCCCTCTAATGAACAATAGATCATAGTTCCACTATGACGTAAACGCTCTCGAATCAAGAAAGGGTGTGGAGCCACATTGTTCAAGACCCGGAATCAGCTCTTAAGGGAGCAATTTATCCAGCCCGTGCTTCGAGGAAGGTGTGAATTTCATCTTGTGTAGCTGATTTCCCAGCTCCCCAATCAGACGAAACCCAAGAATGGTAAACTTGTAGAGTTGACAATCAGGCCACTCTCACCCATGCAAATCAAAGGATCGCCCTCATAGGCAAGAGTTCACAACTCACTCAGGATTAAGGTCATGTTACCTATGGTCATCCTAGTGAAATGAAAGTCTCAATTATGAATGGTGTCATATAACGAGACCAAAAATGTAATGACCGGACCCCCTAGGACTCAAGTTAGGTTGTTACTAAGCATATGCATGCATGGAACTTAAAACGATATCCTTTTATAGTGAAATAAATGCTAAATAAATAAGTTGAACTCAAAAGACCTTAATTAAATTTAGATATTAAAACCAGATGATAGGGTACTCATAAATCATAAATGATAATAAATAGGTCTGAAAACAAATCTTAATAGTAAGTTTCAAACATCAAATTGAAAGTTTAAAAACATGGAAAGAAATCTAAATATCATGAGCGGAAGCATAAAACTGGTCCTCAGTGGCTCGTTCAAGGATCCCTCTTGTCATTCGCCAATGCATCCTTGCCCTTACCTGAAACATAAACATGAGAAAGATTGAGTATAAAATACTCAATAAGTAACCCCACTACTGGGGTCGGGCTAGGCTTCTATGTTCTCTAGATGCCTACCTCTGGTGGAACATAAAAATTGCTCTAGTTCTTATGGGACACATACATACATGCAAAACTAGTTTCTATCCTACTGTAGTTAAGTATGCCCACTACCTCTGGTGAATCCCGAAGTTAACACAATATCTGGTGAATCCCAAAGGAAACAAAAGATCTGGTGAATCCCGAGAGAAACACAATATCTGGTGAATCCTGAAGGAAACAAAATCTTTTGAATCCCAAAGGAAACACATTCCCAAAGGAAACACTATCTGGTGGATCCTGAAGGAAATACAATATATTGTGAATCCTGAAGGAAACACAATCTTGTGAATCCCAAAGGAAACACTATCTGGTGGATCCCAAAGGAAACACAATATCTAGTAAATCTCGAAGGAAACACAATCTCTGGTGAATCCGAAAGGAACACAATCTGGTCAATCCCAAAGGAAACACAATACCTAGTGGGCATCTAACTAATCAGTAAAGACACTATCACAGTGTTAACATCACAATATTACAATATGGTTTTATAACATACATATACACCTCAACATCATGGCTATACAGCATGCATATATGCCTTTATATCCTCATATCAAATACACCCTCAGTGAATCAAGTATCACCTCTTACTAGCATGCAAGTCTCTACATGCACAAATAAATCTTTCAGATTTTCATACAAGAACATATATCGGTCATACTAGACTATCCATCTATCATGTTATCGTTCTGTCATAATATTCATCTATCATGTTGGCATATATCTAGTGTCTGGTCCGTGGGTAGTTCCAGTAATAAGATTACTTACTTTGATATTAGGTTAAACCAAAAAGAAATTAAATCATTGTGAAATTCTTAAATCCTTAACGAGCCAAATATTTGAGCAACTAACCCCTTCTAATCTCCAAAATCTTTAAATTAAATCCTAATACATAAACCAAAATAAAATTTAACCTTTAGGTTCACACCTAAGCATTTAATCACGCCAAAATTAGCAACAAAACTTAATAACTTAATTCGTATAAATTACATTCGAACTGAACAAGTCACAAAGGTCCAAATCATACCAAAATTCTTACCAAAATCATCTTAACTCTGCTTGACCGCATGCAAATAACCTTTTAAACTCCTTCAAACTTTCAAATTCAACCTCCAAAATCACGATTGAAATGATAATTATACACGTTATTGATTGGGTATTCAAGATCCTTAATAAAACCATGAAAATTGTTTAGATCTTATCTCAAAACTACGAACCTCATGACGACGTTGACAGAGGACAACAACTGGAAGAGAGGAGGACCAATGATGAGCGGATTCGACGCTGTTAAGGTCGAAGCGGCGTGATTGCAACTTGACGGAGGAAAAGATGTGGATATCGACTGCGACAGCCTAAGTTCCTCTAAACCAGAGAGAAAGTGAGAAAGTGGGGGTTTAAAAATTCCATATTTCTTTTCTTTTTAATTCTCCACCACACACATACATAAATAATACATGTGTGTATATATATATATAATATTATTTCCTTTCCTTTTCTTAAATTCCAAAACCCATATAAATTTGAGATAATTAACTTAAATTTTCATAAAAAAAAATTGGGATATTACAAAAAATTTCGTGATCTGATCTTATACAAACTCCTTTGTATAGAATATCCCCGCTCGCTTGTCTAATACACGAATTATCAGGATCAGATCATTTATAGCACTTTACAACATTTGTAACACCTACAAAGCGGGCCATACTTGTAGTGTCACCAGGATGTGCCCACCAAGTTGCGCTGACCAGGTTGCGGCAATCCTTCTTGAACAAATGTTTGCGAGCACAATCACCGCAAAGCCTTGTAGTAATGCCGCACTTCGACCAATGATTTTCTATGATTGCAATTTCCGCCTTGCATCAACGCATATTCTACATAAAAAGAAAAAAATCAGTTGTTCCTTTACGATGAACATATGCAATCGTAATATAATAAACTTAATGCTTTTTAGACGCAATTTAACATATTTTATCAACGCAAGCCAACAATGTTTAAGAACTTAGCACTATGATAAAGTGCATTTCTGCCCGTTATAACGAGGCTGTGGCAAATTCAAAGGAACCTCGAAGTCATTGACGATGCAAGCATATTGAACAGAAGTATCATTTGATTAAGGAGATTGTGCATCGTGATGATGTGATAGCCATGAAGATCACATCGAAGCACAACGTTGCTAATCCATTTACAAAGGCTCTCATGGCTAAAGTGTTCGAGGGTTATCTGGAGAGTCTGGGTCTATGGGAATGCGGCACCTTGTCTAGGGTAAGTGGGAGATGATACTGGGTATAGATATGCCCTAGTTTATTGTATATTGTACTGTTTTATGTATTGCACATTAGTCTCCCGTGGCATTAGGACAAATGGGAGATTGTTAGGATTGGTGTCCTAATTCTCCCAGTGGTCTCGTTGTTTGTAAGCTTTTTGTATACACATAGTTAGTAATAAAATAAGTGTTATTTTATTTTCATTTACTCATATCCAATAAACTAAGATCCGTGGTTATTTTATGTAACTTAAGCATGTATGTGAGACATACAAGTAGATCATGCATTAAGTAATAACCTAAATGGTCTGTAGTATAAGGATAAAGAAGAGATACCTTATCTTGGTGACATTATGGATACGACCCGCTTTCTAGATATTTAGAAGTGTTGTAAAGCGCTACAAATGAACTGATCCTAACCACGAGATGATTAGTCTCTTTATAGAACACCGTTGATAATTTAGACTTAAATTTCACTTAAATGACAATAGGTGACATGGCCTTCATTTTAAGTGTTTTGGGAACTCCTGCCTAGGAGGGTGGTTCTTTGATTTGTGTGGGTGAGAGTAGTCAGATTGCCAACTCAACAAGCCTACCTTTTTGGGGATTTATCTGATTGGGGAGCTAGGAACTCAGCTACACAAGNCACAAGATGAAATTCACTCCTTCCCCAAAGCAGGGTAAGTAGATAAATTGCTCCCTTAAGGACTAATTCCAGGTCTTGAACATAGTGGTCACATCCTCTCTTTGGAAGAGAGGACTCAGTCATAGTAGGAGTTAGATGTAACTATGACTTATTATTCATTAGAAGAATCAATGGTACTTAAGGAGTTAGATGTAATTACAAGGACAAAACGGTAAATTGGCACAATTGTACTTACGAGCGATTTATGAAGGGTTATCACACTGTTGATTAGTTATATGGACACAGAAGTATATCTGTAGTGCAAAGAGTACAGCTGTCGGTCTTCAGTGGAGTGATCAATGGTTAACGGATGGTGAATCTCGTGACTAAAGAGTTTAGTCAGTTATTCATGTACCATTGGAGCTTCAAGCTACAGGTCCATGAGGTCCTCTTGGTAGCTCAATGGGTTCAAGTTGAGAATCAGATTTTTGGTTAGTTTTAATTGTTCAAATTAACAAGAGAAAATTCAATTATATGTGATATAATTGATATGATGTATTAGATACATTAATTGGAGGAATCAATATAAATATGATTTATATTAAGTATCATAAAATTAAAAAAGGACTATGGTTTATATGTTTCATATGATGAAATATTAAAACTATAGGTTATAAATATAATATAATAAGTTGGTTATCATATTTATTTATAATATATTAGTTATATGATAATTAATTATTTTTCTCTAATAACCAATTTGAGTGGGAGGTTATTGAAAGTTTTATTGTAACTGTGAGATAAAAGAAAAATTGTTTTTTAAAATTAGTAGTTGATTCAATTCGGATAATTCTCACGGTAAAGGCTATCAAGTAAAAATTGTTAAGCGATAGCGTTGAGAGTATACACGATCATTAAGAGTTGACTATACGATAGTCACGTGTTGATAATTGCCACACGATCAAGTAGCAAAGTCTATACGTTAGGCTTCAGTTTACTAAACAATCGAGTACATCGTCTATGCGATAGATAGTATTTATATCTCCCATTTACTCGATCGCATACCTCCTATCTTCCTCAAGCCAAGAGCATATAGAGTCCGCAACTCCAGGATTCTCACACCGAAAATACCAAGGTAACACTTGTGGTGGTGTACTAAACTCAGTTCGTGAATCGAGTTGGACTCGTTTGGGTTCGAGGGGCATTCAGACATTTGTGGAGGTTTGTAGATGTTGTGTTCTGTTCGTTATAGTCGAGTGTTGCTTTGGACACATTGGAGACTGATCGAGGGACTCTTGAAGAATAGTTCTTCAAGGTTATGCATATTTTATCCCTTGTATTCTCTTATAGCATGTTGTAATTTCTAGTTATGCATAATCTGTTTGTTTCCGGTAAGACTATGATTATTGTGTTCATTCTAAATGGAATTTGCATCGATCCACTTCCGTTGCTCATGGAGATCTCTATTTGTAATTTCCTTCATGTATAATAATACAACTAAAGTAATTGAAAACAAGCCACTCACAGTTCACCGATAAGTGTTTTCTCTTTTCCTGAGTTCCCTTGTTTCCCTGTTTCCTCCTAAATCCTAAGCCATTGGATTGGCAAAGATAGCTATGGATGCAGGGTTTGGTCTTCTAAGTGCAGTTGGATGCAAGGTTATCCTAAACATCCAAGTTGGATGTCTGATTCCTTTCTTCTTAATGATGGATAGCTTGTTAGAAGCATGGTCAGCAACTTGGATGCCTAAAAGCTCATCCGAATGCCTGGTTAGAGTGTTCAAGGCCTAGTTGGTACATTCACAATGCCTAGTCATTACTTGTATGCATGGTAGGCTACTCCAACACATGACCTTCCCCCCAAACCTTAATTCCCTCCAACTTTCCCCTTTTTTAGTACTCTTTGAGAGAACTTTGAGTCGTAAGGTGAAATGCGATCCTCCTAGGGTATTTATAGAACAACTCATACTATCCTTGTCATCCTCTCCAACCTTCAACACAAGACACCTCCTACTTGCATGAAATTTAAGTGTCTTCTTCATGTTGAGCCAACATATAGATCTTGTCACCATCTACACTTGCATGCAAAACCCTTGTGCTACCAACATACTATGTCCAATGCATAGTTCTTCCTTGAGGTGGCATTTTCACATTTTGCATGCTCAACTTTGTCTCCTAGGCTTGCACGTCCTCCTTGGCTTAGCCAAGACTTCACCCTGTTATGTCACATATCTCACCCTGCTATCAACTAGATCCTTATTGCTTAAGAAACTCAAGTCAATGCATGGTATCTTTTTCTTCTATCTCAAGATATCTTTTTGGACGCATGGTTTGCCTCACCAACGTTCAAATCCTCCTAACTTATGCTTCCTTGGTTTTTATTTCCTTCCCACAACATGGTTTCCTCCCTTGAGTTCATAGAATACTTCTTAATTTCTTTCAAAACCTTTATGCATCCAACTATGTTTAATCTCGTAAGGAACATGTCCAATTGGTCTTATTAGGGTTTCTTGGTATAATTTCCTTCCAAATGGTTCTCTCATGCTCGGATCTTGCTCCTCATGTGTCTAAGATGCAAACCATACCACCTTTTATGCATCCAAGATTTCCTCTTTGCATCCAACTCTTAAACTCTTAGGGCTTCATCCACTTGATGTGTTGTTCAACACTTAGCCAAATTTCCAATCTGGACATTCCCATGTTTTTACCACCTTGTTCTATGCGTCCAACCTTTATTTTCTCTTTTTTGTTGTGCATAGTTCAACATATGGTTTCTCGTAGGATGGTTTCTACCATTGATTATTTCCTAAGTGTTCATAGCACGGTTTCTCATTTTCACAGCGTAGTTTCTAGGCGTTCAAGATGGTTATTTCCCAAAGTATGTGTTTACTTTATCTTTATAGGGTTTCTTGGTGTAGTTCATGTTTTTCCTATGTTCCTCATGTTCCCAAGATAGAGTTAACATTTCCCCCTATCCATTCAACTCTTTTCCTCATGCGTCCACCTAATGTTCACCTTGTCCTCTAACACTTAGCCAATTTTTCTCATCTTTTATTCTTAGGCCAACTCATGTTCATAGCATAATTTAAACACTTAGTCAAATTTCAGCTTCTTTATTCTAGCCCACACCCCTTCTAAATTCTTGGCTCAAGTGTTGGTTTGGCTTATTCTTAACCAAGTTTTTCTCCCTCTATACTTAAATTCAAACACCTGACTCCAACATTTAGGAATTTTTCTAAGTACCAATGCTTCCTTCAAAGCATAATTAAACACTCTGCCATAATTTTACTTCTAAGTCTTCACGTAACTCTTATTCTTCTAATGCCTAGACCTTTCTACTTGACTTCACACTTCAACGTATGAAATATTGTGAAGGTCAAAGTGTTACATAACCAATCAAAGTGCATTAATCCTTCACAAATTGCTCGTAAGTATAGTTTGACAAAAATTATCATTTTGCCCATGTAGTTACATCTAACTCCTTATGTACCCCTAATTCCTCTAATGAACAATAAGTCATTGTCCAACTATGACCAAACCCCTCTTTAGCTAGGAGACGGTGTGGTGCCACATTGTTCAAGCCTCAGGATCAACCCTTAAGGGAGCAATTTCTGTACCTTCTCTAACTATAGAGAATGAGTGAATTCCATGTTGTGTCTATGTAGAGAAAGATGGAAGCATGAGACAACCCCTCACGGAAGAGTTACACCAAGGAAACCTAAATTGACCTAGTTGCCCGCATACCCTTACTATGAGCCAAAAAAAGAAGCTACTATGAGAGAAGGACAAGTTAGTAGCATAGTTAGGGAACTGTATGTCCAAACCTAGGGAACCATGCATTGAAACACCATGTGGGTGATAGAGAAAACTGCATAATATAGAAGCAAACAGAATCATTAAGCACTCTAATTCCATTAGTTTGAGTGATAAGCATGCAAACTCAAAGTTTCCAATAGTAGGGTTTCAATTTGAATATCTTTAAGGATTTCCACTTGTTCCTTGAAATCTCCACAAAATTGACCTTCAATTCTTGATGTAGACCACCAAGAGAGTCTTCTCTACTAATCTC
Organism: Benincasa hispida; assembly: GCF_009727055.1. Taxonomy (NCBI): domain Eukaryota; kingdom Viridiplantae; phylum Streptophyta; class Magnoliopsida; order Cucurbitales; family Cucurbitaceae; genus Benincasa; species Benincasa hispida. Next base: position 20,355,260 of record NC_052352.1, on the reverse strand, counting down.
AGCCTTGGATTGAGTGGCAGAACTCCAATTGAGAGGGGATTTAGATTGGTTTGGAGGGCTTGACAGAAAATTGGTTTTTTAGCATAATTTTTCTCAAAATTTCAAGTGCATGCCCATAATTCTCATGAATTCTCAAGTATTTAATCAAATTAAAATTGCAAAAATTAATTAGTTAACTCTTTGACACTTCAAATAGCACTATATTAGTGGCCTAGGTATTTAATTTTAGGTAAATCCACTATGGATTTGATTTTTGGGAAAAATCCACTAACAATAAAATTTTCGAATTCAATTTTATTTTATTTAATTCTTTAACTTAATTAAATTAAATACAATGTAAATTCAATTTTGAAATTTAATTTTAAACTTTTAAATTTATTTAATTAAATAATTAATTTAAAATTTTAATTACATAAATAATAATAATTTAATATAAAATATTAAATTAATAAAAACACCTAATTTAAACACGATTCCCTATTCATGTAATCAATATTTAAATCATTATATAAATATATTGAACTCTCCAAATATGTTTTAATTTGAATAAATTTAAACATTATTTATATCGAATATAATTATCCAAACCCTAATTTGAATTTAAACATTTCAAATTCACTCATTATTCTAATCTAAGGTTTAATCCTTTTATGAGCTAGAGAGACCTAATGGATCTACAGATCATGGGCTCCAACGGTTTGAGATTAATTGGCTAAACTACTGAGATAGACCTTAGATTAGAATAATGAGTGAATTTGAATAACGAGGAATTAAAGTTGTCCCATCTGTACAACCGGGAGAGAGAAGTCGCCTTTCACCCTGGAAACTCTATAAATACCAAGTGCATTCTTCAGAGAAGGGGTTAAGTAGTCGATTACTTTAGGACCTTACAAGTTCACGTCTCTGTCCATAGCCTTCTTTCATTTTAAGGCGCACGCGAGGAAGAAGGTGTGTCGATAGTTAAACTTGGGAAAGCACCAGAAGTTCCAAGATAGAGAGAGGGCCAACGCCTGCGAAAGCGGGAACATTTATAGATCAGAATAGAGATTCAGTATAAAAAGTCTCGGTCAGCAAGGAATTACTACCAGGCTCTCTACTTTTATTTTCCATTATCATTGTGTACTCAACTATTTTCACAAGTTTTATTTTCCACCAGGCTCTCTACTTTATTTATTTACTCGGTTATCACAAAGTTTTCATAACATTACCAACGAAACTATTTTCACAAGTCCCTGTGTTCGACCCTGGACTTACCAGGAAACTCAGAGGAATTTACACTTGAATTCTGCTGGGGAAACTTGACTGCACAACGCAATCCATCAACGCATATCATTCATATTTCAACTCAATAAAATAACACATCAAGTTTTGGCGTCGTTACTGGGGACTTCGGCAAAATAGTTGTTAACGGTAATTTTGTGATTTCTTTGCAGAACTCTCAATCCCTGACAAACTACCACTCGGAGATTGAGAGAACATTTCGAAGGAGACTACGAGACCGCCAAAACCAACCACAATCTGATAAAGAAGAGATGGCGGAGCAGCCTGGAGCTGGAGCACCAAATGATAATAATGTCATGGTGAATCCGATTCTGTTGGTACTATGCATCGCCAAACCTCTATGATTTCTCTCTGGGAATCATGAGGCCTGCCCTCGATGGAAGCAGATTCAAGATGAAACCGGTGATGTTGTAGATTATCCAGACTGTAGGTCAATTCGGAGGAAGGCATAGCGAGGATCCGCACGCACACCTTCAAAGTTTTATTGAAATCTGCAATACTTTTGTGTTCCTGAACATCTCTGCTAAAGAAGTTTGGCTAATGTTGTTCCCATTTTCTCTCTATGATCTTGCTAGGAAATGGGCTTATTCACTCGAACCAAGAGAGATTACTTCTTGGGAGCAGGTAGTGGAGAAATTCATGAAAAAGTATTTTCCACCTATCGAGAACACAAGATGAAGAAAGCTTATTACTAATCTTGAACAAGATCTGGACGAATGCTCAGTGATGCTTTGGTGAGGTTTAAAAGGTTAGTCCGAGATTGTCAGTATAATGGGCTACCAGATTGCCTTCAAATGGAAATTTTCTTTCACGATTTGAATCCTACTTTGCAGACCACTGCCAATACGGCAGTCGCTGGTTGTCTGCTTGACAAAAATTACGAGGAGGCGAAGAATATTCTGGACCGCATTTCCAAGAACCATGAAGACTAGAGGGAGAGTGACCAGAGATTAAGACTCAAAGATTCTGACACAAATAATGGTCCCATTGATTCATTACAAAACCAAATGACCGCAATGATGAATTTGATTCAAGGAATGACGATCAGCAGCCCAACACCACAAGGTGGGCAAATTAATGCAATAAGTCAAAACACTGCAAGGTGTGTGACTTGCGGGGATGGGCATGCAATGGAAGATTGCCCGCAAAATCCACAGTCTGTATATTTTGTAAAGAATAATCCCTTTTCAAACACTTACAACCCTGGGTGGAGAAACCACCCCAATTTTGCTTGGAAGAATCAACAACAAAATTTTCAATCTGTGGCGCAAATAAAAGGGCCACCAAGATTCTTCCAATGCAATAATGGTCAACAGAGCAACCAAGCAAGTAGCTCACAACAACCAACACAATCTTCTTCTCTAGAGAACCTATCGAAGCAATAGATAGAGAAAAACGAGACAGTGCTTCAAAGTCAGGCTACATCCATTCGCAACCTCGAATTGCAAATGGGCTAGATTGTGAATGAGCTAAAAAGCAAACCGCAAGGGGCAGTGGCAAGTTCAATCGAGCTTCCACGTAACCCAGGTGGTTCAGGAAAGGAGCAATGTCAGGTTATGACATTGTGCAAGGAAAGATTGTGGAAGGAGAAAAGAAGGAGCAGAATACATCAACTTCCATCGCAACTGAGCCTGAGATTGCGGTAACGCAAGAAGAAGAAAGAGAGATTGAAGCAGTAGAACCTGAGGTTGCATCAACCTCAAAGTCAAATGAAGTGGGAATCGTGAAAGTTCAGTTACCACCCTTCCCTCAGAGGCTAAGAAAGAAGAAAAACAAAGAGGTATAGTATTAACGCTTCCTGTCTATGTTAAAACAATTACATGTTAATATTCCTTTCAATGAAGCGATTGAGGAAATGCCTGCCTATGCCAAGTTTCTGAAGGACATGGTAACTAAGAAGAGAGGCGTTGGAAAATTCTCCACGATGGCACTAACGCAAAGTTCCAAATCTATTATCCCACCGAAGATGAGCGATCCTGGGAGCTTCACTATTTCTTGCTCCATAGGAGGACTCTATATTGGGCAAGCCCTGTGTGACTTAGAGGCCAACATAAATTTGATGCCGCTGTGAATTTTTAGACAATTAATTATGGAGCAACTTATGCCCACATCAGTGACTCTATAATTGGTTGATAGATCTCTGGTTTATCCAGAAGGTAAGGTGAAAGATGTGCTGATCACAATTGATAAATTTATTTTGCTAGCAGACTTCGTCATTCTAGATTATGAGGCCGAAAAAGATGTACCCATCATTCTAGGGCAACCTTTCCTATCAACGGGTCATGCTCAAATTGATGTGCACAAGGGAGAAATCACTTTGAGCATAAATGGCCAGAAGCTCAAATTTAATATAATTCGTACCATGAAATTCTCGGATTAGGAAGACCTACAAGATTCTGACGATTACCTAAATTTGATTGAAGAAGAAAAGTCTGATGAAGAGTGTGAAGAAGAGGATGCCAATGCATCCGTAGCTGCCTGCAATGCGATCGTAGCAAAAATAAACAACAAAGAAGAAATGATCGCAATGCAAGTAGAAGAGCCAAAAGAAGAAAGAAAAACAATGCAACCTTCCCTCGTGGAACTGCCAACACTTGAATTAAGAAACCTACCAACACATTTGAAGTACGTATTTCTGGGGCAGAATGAGAAGTTGCCATTGATAATTTCCTCTGTGCTCAACGAAAATCAAGAGAATGCATTGATGAGCATTCTCAAGAAACATGAGCGAGCAATTGGCTGGACGCTTGGTGACATCAGAGGAATTGCATGCATCACATTCGCCTCGAGGACGACCGCAAAGCAACTATTGAAAATCAATACAGACTTAACCCTGCGATGAAGGAGGTCATAAAAAAGGAGATTATCAAGTAGTTGGATGCGGGCATTATCTATCCCATTGCAGATAGCACGTGGGTCAGCCTCGTGCAATGTGTGCCAAAGAAAGGAGGAATGACGGTAGTCCCCAATGAGAAAATTGAATTAATACCGCAAAGAACCATCACTGGATTGTGCATATGTATGGACTATCGCAAATTGAATGCGGCCACAAAGAAAGATCACTTCCCTCTACCATTCATTGTTCAAATGCTAGACAGACTAGCAGGGAATGATTTTTACTGCTTTTTGGATGGATATGTCGGGTATAATCAAATCATGATAGCTTCTGAAGACCAAGACAATACCACATTCACTTGCCCATATGGGACATTCGCTTTTTGTCACATGCTGTTTGGTCTCTACAATGTGCCGAGCACGTTCTAGAGGTGCACGTTCTAGAAGGTGACAATTATTACAGTTATTATGATAATTGTAAAATTATTAGATTATTTACATAACATAGGATTTAACTTTCTCCTAATTAACCCCTTAATCACTTATTTAAGTAGGAAAATGGAGATCTGGGTTTCACACTAATGGACCTATAGATCATGGGCTCTAACGATCCGAGATTAGCTGGCTAAAACTCTTTTAGATGGAGTTAATCAACATTCGTTAACTAATGGGTCATTCCACTATAGTCCCGTAGTTGCATTCTCCTCACTATAGATATATTTCTGTCCATTTGATATAACCATGATTAGTAAGCTAATCTTTCACAGGTTATTCTTAATCTCGACTGGGTCATAAAAACTGTTTTACCCCTTAAGACTACATCTTATTTCTCAAGTTCCACTGATCCTCTAACGAACAATTGGTTTAAGGTCCAACCTATAAACCGAACCCCTCTCGGGCCAAGGAGAGGGCGGGGCCCCTTGTTCAATACCTGGATTCAGTACTAAAGGGAACAACCTATCTACTATCCCTATAACGGGTAGGAGTGAATTCCATCTTACACCTTATGTTCCCAGTTATCTACCTGATCTTACCCCTAAAATGGGAGGCTTATTGGGCCAGTAATGATGAGTTTCTCTCACCTATGCAGATTTAAGGATAATTCTGAGTGAACAGGAGTTCATAATTAGCTCAGGATTAAAATTATGTTATCTAGGTCATCAATTAATGAAATAGTTAGTTTTATACATAAAACGACATTTAGAACGTAAAAAATGACTATTTCATGGTTCAGTCTTATGTAAACTCATTGCATAGGATGCCCTCACTCACATATCCCTATATGAACAATTCAAGATCACATCGTTTGTACTAACTACAAAGTGGGCCGCATCCATAGTGTCCCTAGAATAAGGCGCCCAACCTTATTCATATACTATAGACCATTTTGGCTATATATTTGAACTTTATCCACATTTATGTCACTACATAAAGTTCAAACTACAATAAATAGCCGCAGGACCTTAGTTTATTGGATTCAAGATTACTATTTCAATAACAACTTTATCGAAAAACAAAACAGAATATGTTTATTAATTTACAAACTACGAGTTTTAGGACATAAAATCCAACAAAGTAGTATTCTTTAAAAGTTTATTGTGAAATTTTATATTTATAGATGTATGTGTAGCTTGTACGATGATGTGAATATGCGGTACTGAATGGTCAGAGGATCAGAAGACCTAGTTCCTGAGCCTGTAGTGGAATCTCATGGGATGGTCAGGAGGTCATTGGACCTAGTTCCTGAGCTTGTGAAGGGAACCTCATATGGGATGGTCAGAGAACCAACGGGTCTAGCTTCTAAGTCCATAAGAGAGGGATCTATTTGCACATAGTAATAAGAGAGATATGTTTAATAATCTACTATGTGTGTAGGTAAAACAGGGATCAGACTCATTCAAGCTTGAGGTTTGAGTAATATCCTCGTTATATGGATATGTTGATTGAGCTATTTGTTTCTAAGGGTTAAAAGAGACCCTGTAAGTTGTTTACTACTCATTGAGCTTCTTGAAGCTCATTCTTTTCTTTTATGTTTTTCTTCGTAGGTAGCAGAAGAGTCCAGGTTCTAGCGAGAAAATGAGGTCTGCCACAAGTTAAATGTTTTATACAATAGTTTCAAAAATAGCTTGGGAAAATGTTCTGTAAAAACCTATTAAACTATATGAACTTTAATTTCTATAAAATGGAAACCTGAAGTTAATTTTATTCTCAGTTAAGTTGAGTTAAGGCGAGTTCAGTGGAGATGGGCAGTATGTATCACAACAGGGTGGTATCTACCGTCCTGATGCCTCTCGTCGGACTTAGGAGGTAAGCTCGGGAAGGGGCGTGACATTATCCATCTACTAGAGAGTATTTAGGTTATCTCTTAAACATTATCCACATGTATGTCTAAACATACATGTTTAAGTTACAGAAGACAATATTGGATCTTAGTTTATTGGTTTTGTGGATTAATACTACTAAATGTCAAATAAAATACTACTTATTTTATTCGATAAATAAATTGTTTGTACATTACAACTACAAACGACAGAACCCATGAGATTTAAAGCATCAACCCCAACAACATGGATTTGTTATTTATGCATGCAAACATGTATTATAACTATTATATTAAATGATGCATTAGCATACTCAACTAAATTCATGCAAGCTTATAATATAACATTTATATTAAAATGATGCATGAATTAATGCATATCCTATGGTGGGATTTTCTATATATGGCATTGATAACGGGCAAAAATGCACGTTATTATAGTGCAAAGTTATAAAACAATGCAAGATTATATTGGTAAAAATATACAATATTGCATCCAAAAGCATTAAGTTCACAACATTGTGATCGCATGCGTCCATCGCATTAAAATAGCTAACTTATGTATTTTATACAGGAAAATGCATTGATGCAAGACAGAAATGCGATCTCGAAGAAATCACTGTCCAAGCGCATTAAGAGATTGCGACTGCAAGGCTATGTGATCATTTGCGTTCGTCTACTCAAGAAGGTGGTTGCATAGAGCCGACGCATCTACGTGAAAGCTTAATAAATCACGATGGGACAGAAAGCTGATGACGGTCAATTCCGAATTAAGTTGACAAGTTGTTAATGACCTACTGTAACAAGTACATTCAACTTTTTGGTGACAATTATTCAGCGCATCAGACAGAGAATTAATGTCATCCCATCAGTGCAATCATAAGAGAGAAGAAGCTTCTCACCCTGAAGCTCTAAAAATACTGAGGGCCATCTTCAATGAAGGAGTTCGTTTAGTTAGTTAGTTCGCCCAGCCTTAGAGTTCTTGTTCTTAGTTTTCATATACTTAGAAGGCGGAAACGAGATAAGGGAAAAGACACTAGAAGATCATTCTGGTCAGCTCGAAAGAGAATATCTACTAGACTCTTTATTTTTATTCTGCATTGTCATTTTGTACTTCGATTTTATATATATAGAATGGAACTTGCTTTTCTACATCTGTCCACTCTCTGTAAAATACGCATGAGTACTAAAATTGTCGAATGTGTTGATAAGTACTTAGCTAACATGACCTAGGATCTTCATCGCATGCGATCATTTTGTCTTATGTTGCACCCATCACCCTTTAAAGCTACTCGAGAGAGAGTCTAAAGAAAGAACCTAAGACTTGAGAGAGCTAGGTTAGAATCTAGACTCGAGAGAGCAAGATTAGATCTGCATAATCAAGAGATAGGGACTTAGAGATAAGCTCTGTTTGCCAACATGCATTGCATGCACCCTAGAGATAGGTTATGATAGTATGCGGTCGCTCTGTATGTGTGTGTGTCAATCATCATCGCATAGACAAGAATAGAGGCTTATGTGTAAGTCCTATAGACATCATTGCACATATCGCATGCATTCTAAAACTAGAAACCATAGCATTTGCATTGAGAGATGATTTGGTGTTGTATGTATGTAGCATGATCGTATAACAATGAATGCAATCCTAGGAAGTGTTAGCTAAACCCCTTCTCAACTCGTTCCCCCGCACATTCATCTTATCTTTCGTATTATTAACTCTTTTCTCAACTCCGCCGCATACATTTTATACTGTAAATAAAAAACCAACCAACCACTTGATTTATTTGTTACCGAAAAGTAATTTAAAAATTACCATCGCATATTGTTTTCCTTAATCCCTGAGTTCGACCCTAGGCTTACTAGGCAACTCAGTAGAATTTCTACTTGAATTTTACTGAGAAAACTTGCATGCTCAACGCATTTTCCACCAACGCAATCCTTACCATTATTTCATCGCATAAAACAACATGCATCAGGCATACATTGTGACATATATAAAATAAATATAATCATACATTCAATACACAATTAAAATAACAATATTTTGGACCAAGATTGACCTCCTTACCATTAATTAAATTAATATAACTATTATATTAATTTAACTAATAGAAAAACTAAATAAAAGCTAACTATTACAAATAATAATTAAAAAAAACAGGAGAAAAACTACTGCTAAACTACTGAAGAAGCCAAACCGCCCATTCAAATCGCTTGGACCACGAACCGTGAACCGCTCGCTAAACAATACATTCAGAGCACCGCAATGTTGTACCCTAGCGCAACGACACTATGGAAACTTCTTTTCGTTGCCGCGACACAAGGCTACAGCGCCACATCATTGTTGTACAAAATGCCTTCTATACAATGCATTTTTCTCCGTTCTCCTCTGTTTTGCTCCCAAATTCTCCATATTTTCACCAAAAACTTTGATGAACAACCCGGGCTTTAAGAATTACAAACTTGATAGAAAATTATAACAAATGGCCCTTACAAACCGAATTGTAAACAAAACAGCAGAAATCTATACAGACCAATCTCGAAAATATCCAAAAACTGCAATTCCATATATTCATCAATTATAAATGCAAAAATAGTAAAATCCACCAATTACTCTGAATTTAATTCTTGAAAAAAATTGAGACTCAAAATTGCACGCTCTGATACCAATTGAAAGATGTGTGAACACCCACGTGGAAGCGTATTGTGGCTTAATTTTATTTTATTTATTTTTTTATACAGAAACATAAAATTTAGAGGACGAAACAATGATATATATTCAAATTACAACATGAAATTTTACAAAGAAGAGAGGAAATTAGAGATTGGAATTTACTTACCCTTGAGGACTAATCACTTCACGAAATCCTCTCCCATCACGAACTGTTTGAAGGACCTCATTCTTCCATGAACTCACGAATACCCAAAAAACACAGCAACCCAAATTAGACACCACCATTGGATTACTTTGGTATTCTGTATAAGCTAGAAATCAATAAGAGTTTTGTGGGTTTCGTCATAATTTTTCAGAAAGGGAGGAGAGAATTTTTTAGAGAAAATTTGCAACGCAATCAAAAGTTGAGGAAAAACCCTTCTAATCTCAGCGTGAACAAGGAAGAAGACATAGTTCTCCAAAGACTGCCCATTTTCATGATATCTTGAGAGAATAAAGGGGAGGGAAATTATTTCCATAACTCCTTCCCTTTAATTAATTTAAATTTAAAAACTTAAAACAAATTTTTAATTTAATTCATATAGCCTATAGTTTATATTATATCATATATAATATAACCTGTAGTTTAATATCCTCTCATTTAACCTATAGTATTTAATATGAATCAAATTCATATTAAATAAAACCTATAGTATTTATATGAATCACATTCATATAATTAATACTTTAATCAATTCAAATATTTATTTTCTCTCAAATAAAACTTTATATTATAATGTATCAAATACATCATAGTAATTATATCATATATAATTATATTATATTGATTATGTCGTATATAATTAATTCTCAATTATTTTGAACAGTTCAAATTAATCAAAAATTTATCGGATTCTCGTTAATCCCATTTGAGCTACGAAGGGGATCTTATGGACCTATAGATGAAGCTCCAATGGTAGTTGATTAATTAACTAAACTCTTTAATTAATTTAACCAACTTTGATTAACTGTCAGTCACTCCATTAAAGACCGACAACTGCACTCTTCGTACTATAGAAATATTTCTGTGTCTATTGAATATAATCAATCAACAATGCAATGACCCTTCACAAATTGCTCTTAAGTACAGTTGGGCAAAAAATTACCTTTTTTCCCCTGTAGTTACATTTAACTCCTTAAGTACCACTGATACTCTAATGAATAATAAATCGTAGTCTAACTATGACCAAACCCCTTTTGGCCAAGAGAGGGTGTAGCGCCACATTATTAAAGCCCTGGAATCAGCCCTTAAGGGAGCTATTTCTCTACTTTCTCATCAGTAGGGAATGAGTGAACTGCTTCTTGTGAAACTGTGTTTCTAGCTCCCCACTCAGAAGAATCCCTAAAATGGTAGGCATATTGAGTCGACGATACATGTCACTCTCACCTATGCAAATCAAAAGACTGCGTTCATATGCAAAACTTCACAACTCACTCAAGATTCAAGTCAAGTCATCTATTGTCACCTAGTGAAATATAAGTCTTTTCTATCAACGGCGTTATATAGTGAGACTATTCATTTTGTTGCCTGATCTTATACATACTCTTTGTATAGAACACCCTCGCTCATATGTCTCTACATGAATGATGAGGATCAGATTATTTGTAGCACTTTATAACAGTGTAACAACTACAAAGCGAGTCGTATTCGTAGTATCACCACGATAAGGTATCCAATCTTATTCATCTACTACAGACCGTTTAGGTTATCACTTTAAACATGATCCACCTGTATGTCTTCACATACATGTTTAAGTTACATAAGATAATCTTGGATCTTAATTTATTGGTTTTGTGGTTTAATGCTACTAAATGTCAAATTAAGTGTCTCAGATTTTATTAGATAAATAAATTATTTGTACATTGCAACTACAAACTACAAGACCTATGATTTTTAGGGTATCAATCCCAACAACTTGCTCTCAAGGAAAATTAATAATTAGACCATCACCAACTAAAGTGGAGACTAAATCACCTACGTGTTTGGAATAAACTCATGATGATATATGTGGACCTATTAACCCACAAAGTGGACCATTTAGATATTTTACGGTTCTGATAGATGCATCCAGTAGATGGTCACACTTTGTTTATTATTAAGTCGAAATTTTCATTTTCAAGATTACTTGCTCAAATAATTGAGTTAAGAGCACAATTTCCTAATTATATAATTAAGATTATTCGTCTTGATAATATTGGTAAATTTACATTCCAAGCTTTTGATAATGATTGTATGTCAATTGGGATAAATATTGAACATCCTGTAATTCATGTTCATACACAAAATGGTTTAGCAGAATCATTTATAAAACGTTTGCAATTAATTTCTAGACCACTGATTATGAGAGTTAAGCTTCCTACATCTGTACGAGGACATGCTATTTTGCATGTTGCATAACTTGTACATATTAGGCAAGTAGCTTATCATAAATACTCGCCATTATAATGAGCTTATAGTGATGATCCAAATATTTTCCATATGAGAATTTTGGATGTGTGGTATTTGTTCCAATTGCTCCACCACAACGTACTAAGATGGATCCTCAAAAGAGGTTAGGAATATATGTTGGATATAATTTTCCATCAATTGTTAAATATCTTGAACCCCTGACTGGTGATGTATTTATTGTACAATTTGTTGATTATCATTTTAATGAGATAAATTTTCCAACATTAGGAGGTGAAATTAAGAAGGGGGAATTAAGAAGTTGGAAAAAGAAATTATATAGAATTCATTGTTATTGTCTCATTTAGATCTTCGTAAAGATCAATATAAATTTGAAGTTCATAAAATAATTCATTTGCAAAATATAGCAAATTAGTTACTAGATGCATTTATAGATGCTAAGAAAGTACTTAAATCACATATACCAGTTGCAAATGTTCCATCGAAAATTGATATCCCAACACAACAAGTTGTCACTAATGAATCTGGAACACGACAAAAGTGTGGTAGACAAATGAGTTCCAAAGATAAAAATCCTCTAAAGAAAAATAGACAATAGTCAAAAAGACCTTGTTGAGGATATAAATACCCATGAAGAAATCCTTGACATAACTAGTGAAGAAGGTGAAATAACTAAAGATAATAATGAAATTTCTTAAACTATGTCATGATAGGAAAAAGATGGAACCGAACTAATGTATTTATTGAAATGAAAATAACGAGATTATAAAATATAAAGAAAGACTTGTTACACAAGGTTTTTCATAAAGACCTGGTATTAATTATAAGGAGACATATTCTCTGATGGTGGATGCAATTACACTAAGATTTTTCATTATTCTGACTACGTATGAAAGTTTTGACATGTATCTTATATATGTAGTCATAGCATATTTATATAGATCTCTTGATAATGACATTAATACGAGAATTCAGAAGGATTTAAGATACTTGAAATAAATAAATCAAGTTTTCGGGTACTGTTTTCAATAAAGTTACAGAGATCATTATATGGATTGAAATAATCAGAACGGATGTGGTACAATCATCTGAGTGGGTCTTTGTTGAAAGAAGGATTCAAAATCATCCAATATATCTGTGTATTTTTATATAGAAATCACTATCGGGATTTGCTATTATAATTGTATATATTGATGATTTAAATATAAATGAAACTCTTGAAGAGCTTTCAAAGGCAATAGAATATCTTAAGAAAGAACTTGAGATGAAAGATCTCAGAAAAACAAAATTTTATCTCAGCTTGCAACTTGATCATTTAACATATCGAATATTTGTTCGTTAGTCAACTTATACAAGAACAATTTTGAAAAGGTTTTATATGGACAAAGCACATCTATTGGAGGTCTGTTCACTAGATGTGAAGAAAGATATATTTTGACCTTGAGATGATAATGAAGAACTATTTAGTTCTAAAGTACCATATCTTAATGCAATTAGTATACTTATGTATCTTGCTAATAATACAAGACCAAATATTGCATTTTCAGTAAATTTATTAGCTAGATATAGTTCTTCTTCAACAAAAATATATTCGGATGAAATTAAGCATATAATCTGTTATCTCCGAAGAACGATCAATATGGGTTTGTTTTATTCAAATAAATAAAATTTTGATTTAGTTGGTTATGTAGATTCTGAATATTTATCTGATCCACGCAAAGCTAGATCTCAGACAAGTTATTTATTCACGAACTATTATATCATGACGATCATTGAAACAAACTATTACAGTTACTTCCTCAAATCATGTTGAAATTCTTGCAATTCAAAAGTAAGTTAAGAATGAGTATGGCTAAAATCAATGACTCAGTACATTTGTGGAATATTTGGTTTGCCTCTAATAAAAATCTTCCAATGATATTATTCGAAGACAACACAACATGCATAACCCAAATTAAAGGAGGATATATTAAAGGAAATAGAACAAAGCATATTTCACCAAACCTTTTCTACACTTATGATCGTGAAGAAAATGGTCACATCACTGAACAACAAATTTGTTCAAAGGATAACCTGGTAAACTTATTTACAAAATCTTTATCAACCGCAACATTTAAAAAATTTTGTTTTCATGAGGGGGAGCAAACATATTGTATTCTTTTAGGAATATAAATTATACGAAAATATGTACTCTTTTTCCTTCCCTAAGATTTTTTTTCCATTAGATTTTTTTCTAGTAAGGTTTTAACAAGACATATTTCATATATATAATGGCATCTAAGGAGGAGTATTATAAATATTATAATAAAATAGATGCCCATTAGTACCCATACTTAGTGTCCTAAAAGCAAGTGGCTTATCCCTCATTGCGCCATGTGTCCTAAAAAGAACAAGTGTTTGATCTCCCATCTCTCCATATGTCTTAATACATATTATCCATGTAGCTTATAAATGTACATCCTTAGTGTCCAATTAATGCCACATCTTACTTGCCAAATTGCCTATATATATTGGCATTTTGTAGATTTTGTAGCACTTTTTGGAGAGAAATTTAAAGAAAATTCATAAATTCCATGATTTTCTTTCTTTATTTTTCTATGTTTTACTGTTTTTATTTGTTTATTTTAATAATATAATTTCTCGGTATTTGTGCTCCATCGTGCTTCTCAATTTGATAATAAAAAACAAATTTGTGATGTTTCCCCCTAATTTTCTAAAACTGTATTAAAGAACATTATCGTATGGTGAGGTATTTTTGTTCTTTTTTTAATTATTATTCAATTTATGAATCGAAGTGTAGAGCATTTATTGGTATTTTAACGAATCAATATATGTTGCATATTTACAATTAAATAACACAATCTAAATATATACACGATGAGTAACAACTAAGGTAACTCTCCTAATATTTGGTCCAAATTGTAGCTCATAATATATATATGGTAACACCCTCACTCAAACTCAAGGTGGTAGAGTAAAGACTAACTTGAGTCTGTGAAGCAATTGAGTAAAACGATCGAATGACTTTATGAGTTCATTTTTTAAATTTGATTAATAATGGAAAAGTTAATGTTGTCGCTGTTTTTTTTTTTTTTTAATTGAAAAGTTATGTTAATACTTAATTGATGAATAGGAGTTTCAAAAAAAAAAGAATTGTGATTGATTATTTTGGATGCTGGTGGTTTTTTTTTTTTTAAGGTTAAAAAAAATTGATTGAATTTAGTGAATTTATTTTTAATAGTTTGATAATATTGAATTTGTCTAACTATTTGGATTAATTGCTTATTGAACTTCTTGCCCGCGTTTCTAAGTTTTATTAGTAACTTGGTGAAATTCTTGAAAAGGGTTCTTAGTTCTTTATTAATAAATTTGTGAATTAAAATCTACAATTTGATTGTTTTTGTGATATTTACATGTCTATGTTACTTTAATTGTATTATGTGTATGCAATTATTAAGTGAATATTGTAAAAGATTATTTGGTGTTCTTCCTCCTTTATTTTTTGTACAATAATATTATTATATTATTGTATCTTATATTTTAGATTGAATTGGTCAAAAATAATATATTACCAAAGTAGCCTCTATTATCTAGATCGTTTTAATTATGAAATATAAGATATGCATATTCATGAATTTATACGGATAATTATCGGCCCAAAGGAAGATAATTATTTGGCCAAATTATGGGTATGCATGTGGTAATGAGTATGTGGCAATTATAAGGATTGCTCATGTGAAAAGTAGTCAGTCTAAAGAAAGGCTTTTTTTTTTTTTTTTTACAGAGTTAATTGTCAGTACTTTGATTACTACGTTGAGAGTACCATTTACAGTTGGTATTTTTTGCCCAAAGGCTAGACATCAATGTTGTGCTAGGTATCTTGTTAAAGAGGCCCACCACATATGTGAAATTATTTTGTTATGTTTTAATTATGAGCATAGTTTTGTTGTTTATTGTTTCAGTTGGCCTTACTCAAATATCTGAAAATCTAAGTTCAATCCCTAAGTTGAATGGATCAAACTTCAAGATTTGAAAAGAAAGCCTAGAGATACTTCTTGGGTGTATGGATTTGGACCTTGCATTAAGGACCGATAAACCTACTTCTATTGAGGAACAGCCAAATACGGCTAATATAGAGAAGTGGGAACGGTCAAATCGCATGTGTCTGATAATCATTAGGCACTCCATTCCGGAGTCTTTTTGGGGCTCTATCACGGAAAGTGAAAATGCCAATAAGTTCCTTTCTCAAATTGAGAAATATTTTGCTAAAAATGAGAAAGGGGAAACAAGTAGTCTTTTGACTTCTTTAACTTCTATGAGGACAATAAGGGCAATGGAAACATAAGGGAGTATATTATGGAAATGTTCAATCTTGCAGGTAAATTAAAGGCACTTGATATCAAGATAAATGAAAATTTACTCATGCATCGGGTACTTATCTCTCTTCCTGCACAATTCACTCAATTTAAGATAAGCTATAATACTCAGAAGGATAAATGGAGTATTAATGAGCTTATCTCACAATGTGTGCAAGAAGAAGATAGAATTAAGAGAGAAATGACAGAAAGTGCTCATTTGGCAATAGGATCTCGTGATAAGAAGAAAGGAGAATTGTGGATGTTGCAGAAGGGACATCTCAGCAGAATAAAAATAAAAAAACAAGCTACTGAAAATCCTTGTTTTTTCTACAAAAAGAAAGATCACTTCAAGAAAGATTGTCCCGAGTACGCCAAGTGGCGTGTAAAGAAGGGTAAACTTCTTACTTCGGTTTGTTCTGAAGTTAATTTAGCTTTTGTACCTACAAATACTTAGTGGGTAGATTCTGGTGCTACTACTCACATAAGTATATCAATGTAGGGTTGCCTGTGGAGTCGGCCGCCAAGTGATGCTGAAAGATTCATCTATGTGGGCGATGGCAAAGCAGTTCCAGTTGAAGCTATTGGAAATTTTAGATTACTTTTAAAAATTGATTGTTATTTGGATCTGAATGAGACTTTTGTTGTACCGTCATTTAGACGGAATTTAGTTTCTATTTTCAATTTGGACAAATTTGGTTTTTCTTGTTCTTTTGGAAATAATAAAGTTAGTCTTTTTCTAGATTCCAAGTTTATTGGTACCGGTTCTTTAATTGATAATCTATATATGCTTGATTCTTTTGCTACATTTAACAAGATCCTGTTATCTAATTCATGTGGTACAAAGCGTAAATTAAATGAGAATTCTGCTATATTATGGCACAAGCGTTTAGATCACATCTCTAAACAGAGAATTCAGAGACTTGTGTCAAATGGAATTCTCAATTCCCTTAATTTAAGTAACTTCAATGTTTGTGTGGAATGTATTAAGGGAAAACAGACAAACATAAGAAAATTAGGTGTCAACAGATGCTCAAACGTCTTAGAACTAATACATATAGACATTTGTGGTCCATTCCCTACGGCCTCTTGGAATAGACAACAATATTTATTACGTTCATAGACGACTATTCAAGATATGGGTACCTTTATTTAATTCATGAGAAGTCTCAATCCTTGGACGTTTTCAAGTCTTTCAAAGCTGAAGTTGAACTTCAACTTGGAAAGAAAATTAAGGCTGTCAAATCTGATCATGGTGGTGAATATTATTGTAAATATGATGGATCAGGTGAATAACATCCAAGTCCCTTTTCCAAATACCTAGAGGAATGTGGAATCGTCCCGCAATACACTATGTCAGGCAAACCCAGCATAAATGGTGTAGCAAAAAGGCAAAATAGAACACTTAAGGATATGGTAAGAAATATGATTAGTCATTCTTCTCTACCAGAATACCTTTGGGGTGAGGCACTAAAGACTACAACATATATCCTTAATAGGGTACCTAGTAAAGCAATAGCCAAAACCCCTTATGAGTTGTGGACAGGAAAGAAGCCTAGTATTAGGCATATTCACGAATGGGGTTATCCAGCTAAAGCTAGGCCTTATATGCCTAATGAAAGAAAATTGGACTCAAGAACTATTAGCTGCTATTTTGTTGGGTATTCTGAGCACTCTCGGGGTTTAAAGTTTTATGATCCCACTTCTAGAACATTGTTTGAGACAGGAAATGCTAGATTCCTTGAGGATGTTGAGTTTGGGGGGAAGATAACATAAGCAAAGTTGTCTTTGAAGAGGAATTGGTTTCTTTTCCTCATGTGATTATAAATGATGTTCAGGCTCCAATTTCTAACTTCATTATTGAACCAATTATAGAACAAAACAACATTGAAGTTCCCGTTGTTGAATCAGAAGTTCAAACTCAACAACCTCAAGAAGTGCCACTAAAAAGATCTACTAGAGAGACAAGAAGTGCAATTCCAGATGATTATATTGTGTTTCTTCAAGAACATCAGGATGATGTGGGCGTAATGGAAGATGATCCGATCAACTTCCAACAAGCTTAACAAAGTCCTAACTCTCAAAATTGGATAAGTGCTATGGAAGAGAAAATAAAATCCATGAAAGACATTGATGTTTAGGAACTTGTCGAACTGCCATCAAGAGTGAAACTCATAGGTTGTAAATAGATATTTAAAACTAAAAGGGATTCACATAGCAATATCGAAAGATATAAAGCTCGTCTTATTGCAAAAGGTTTTACTCAAAAGGAAGGCATTGATTACAAAGAGACTTTCTCTCTGGTTTCATCGAAAGACTCGTTTTAGGGTAATCATGGCACTGGTAGCTCACTTTCATTTAAAGCTACACCAGATGGATGTAAAAACTGCGTTTCTCAATGGGAACATTGATGAGACGATTTATATGGTGCAATCAGAAAACTTTATGTCTGATAATTCAAAGTCTATGGTGTGCAAATTAAAGAAATCCATTTATGGTCTCAAGCAAGCCTCTCGTCAATGGTATCACAAATTTCATGAAGTGATAACCTCATTTGGTTTTGAGGTAAACATTGTGGAAGATTGGGTATATCACAAGTTCAGTGGGAATAAATCAATCTTTCTGGTGTTATATGTTGATAACATACTCATAGCTAGTAATGATGTAGGTTTATTGCATGATACTAAGAGATTTCTCAAAAGAAATTTTGAGATGAAGGATCTTGGTGATGCTTCTTTTGTATTAGAAATTAAAATACTGTGAGATCATTCTCAAGGTATTTTGAGATTGTCACAAAAGAACTACATTGAAAAAATCTTGAATAGATTTGGCATAAAAGACTATGCCCGGGAGAAACCCCGATCACTAAAGGTGATAAATTTCATTTAGGTCAATGCCCCAAGACCACACTCGAGACTAAGGAGATGCAAAAGGTTCCCTATGCATCGGCCATTGGAAGTTAGTATGCTCAAGTATGTACGCGTCCAGATATTGCATTCATAGTTGGAGTGTTAGGCAGATATTTGAGTAACTCGGAGATGGATAATTGGAAAGCAACCAAACGGGTTATGAGGTATTTACAGAGAACAAAAGATTATATGCTCACTTATCGGAGATCAAAAGTTTTGAAGATCATTGGGTATTCTAATTCTGATTATGTTGGATGTCAAGACACTTTGCGATCCACTTCAGGCTATATCTTCATGTTGTCTGGAGGAGCTGTATCCTGGAAAAGTGTTAAACAAACACTTATGGCTTCTTCTACCATGGTTGCGGAGTTTATAGCATGTTATGAGGCATCCAATCATGGAATATGGTTGTGAAATTTTGTCACTGGGCTGCGGATAGTGATTGGCATAAAAAGACCTCTAAAATTATTTTGTGACAATAAGTCGGCTGTCATGTATTCCAACAACAATAGAAGTAATACGAAGTCAAAGCATATAGACATGAAGTTTCTGATTGTTAAAGAAAGAGTTCAGAATGGTCAAATTTCGATAGAACACATAGAAACAAACTCTATGGTGGGAGATCCATTGACTAAAGGTTTACCACCTAAAGTTTTTCATGAGCATGTTGCTCACATGGGCATTAGTGACTTTTCTAATTCCATGGTTTAGTGGGAGTTTTTTTATTGAGGATGTTCTTTGACCTTATTTAGTTTATGTTCTATATAGAATAAAGTTGATGGTTTATGTTTTATTATCTGAACTTGTTTATCATGCATGCAGTTTAGCATAAAGTTTTTTTTAGAATGATCTCATTAAGGAATTTGGACCAGTTGGAAACAGGCACGATCCAGATCACTTTGCATGTAGTTTCCATGCTATCCATCCATACTTGATCTATGTCATTGAATGTATTGGAATTGGTGATCAAGGAAGGTTTAGTTACAAGGGTAGTGACGAAAGCCGCCTTGATTCTATGCTAATACAGGAGATGGACCAGATTGAACTAAAAAGGAATTCTATTATTGAAATAACTTGTTTATGCGCACTTAAGGTTTATGTGATTTAATTATATTAGGTACATAGACATAGCCCAAGTGGGAGATTGTTAGACATATTTAAATAATAATATGTTTAATTAAAGTATGGGCTATGTATGTGGATTAATAATTTATCACATTGGGTTATTTTATTAGATTGGGCCCTATTATGTGATCTAATTAATTAAGGCCCTAGATTCCTAATTGAGTATGGACTTAATGGGTAGAAGCACATTCCTAGTTAATTAGGGTTTAATGGGAACCCTAATTGAACTAGTATATAAAGAGACCTTAGGGATATGGTCCCCGATATACCAAAACAATAAGCACTCGGTCTTTCTTGAATCCCATCTAGAGGGAGATTCCACTAAGGGCATTCGGAATTTTGGTTGAGGAAGATCCTAGTCATCCATCATCATCTTGAAGCTATCATCAATTTTGCAATGGAATCCGGTATGTTATTCTTGATAATTTGACATGAATGATCCTACGGTTTATCTATTCAATATAAATATCAAGAATTTATGCTAACACTAGTTGCTCTATGGTGAAGATGGATCGCAAGAGGAGACTGTTGCTCAAAAGATTATGATGGACAAAATGACAGTAATTTTCAATGTACTTGGTACGTTCATGAATTATATCATTGTGAGCAATTTGGATAGCACTTCGATTGTCACAGTGAAGGATAGTAGTGATACAATAAACCTTCATGCATTGGAAGAAATCAAAATCAATAAACACTCTAATTACACTTAATTTGAGATTAAAAGCATGCAAAAAAAAACAAATTTTACAGAAGAGGGTTTCAAAAGTAATACCTTTGACGAATCTCAGCAATTTCAACTCCTTTCCACGAATTGAGTCTCCAAATTGGCAGAAGACCACCACAATAATCTTTTCTACTATCCTTTAACTTGGATTGAGAGGTGGAATCTTTGAATTAGCTCAATTAGGTGAAGGGAGTGAAAATGGTTTGAGAGGGTGCAGAAATTTGAAATTCGAAATGCATAAAACCAAATGCATGCTCATTCCACTAAAAATGGAAGCTTTTTAAAAAGTAAAACCATGCCAGTAATATTAATTCAACATAGTGACACTTCAAACTCCAATTAGAAAGTGGGCAAGTCTAATTTGGGATTAACCCACCCAATTTGTGAAAAGGTTGAAAATTTTCACCAAATGGAAATTTTCAATTTTCAAAGACTTTTTCAATTTTGAAAATTAAATGTAATTTTCACAAAATTAAATTTAATTAAATTCAAAACTGAATTTTTGAATTTTCAAAAATTTGAAAAAAAAAAAGTTTTATTTAAATAATTAATTAAATAAATTTAATTAACTGATTAATTAATAATTTAATATCAAATATTAAATTAATTAAATATTTAAGTTAAACATGAATCCAATTCATGTTAATCAATATTTAAATATTTTAATCTCTCCGATTACGTTTAATTTTGATAAACTAAACGTTTAATTATATCGAATATAATCAATCAAACTCTAAATTGAATTTGAACACTTCAAAATCAAAACCCTAATTTTGAATTTGAACATTTGAAATCCGCTTAATTTGCTAATCCAAGTTATAATTTTACGAGCTAATAAAGGGACCTTATGGACCTACAGATCATGAGCTCCAACGATTTGAAATTAATTGGCTAAACTCTTTAAACTGAATTAATCAATATTTGTTAACTATCGAGACACACCACTATAGCTTTGCATTCTCCTCCCTGTAGATATATTTCTGTCCACTTTAACCATATTCAGTAAGTCGATCCTTCACAGTTGTTCGTATTTACATCTAAGTCAAAATTACCATTTTACTCCTGTAAATACATCTTGCTCCTTAAGCTCCCACTGAACCTGTATTGAACAATTTGATATAGTTCAACTAATAAACTATGACCCTCTTGATCATGAGAGGGTGGGGCCTAGTTGTTCAAGACCAAGAATCAGTACTTAAGAGAACAACCTATCTGCTAACCCTAAATTGGGTAGGAGTAAATTCCATCTTGTAGGACTATGTCCCCAGCTATCTATTTGGTCTTATCCGTAAAATGGGAGGCTTATTGAGCAGTGTTATTGAACTACTCTTATTTATGCAGATCAAAAGATAATCCCGAATAAACAGGAGTTTATAGTTAGCTCAAGATTAAGATCGAGTTACCCTAGGTCATTAAATTTGAAATAGTCAGTTTTAACAGTAAACGGTCGTTGTAAGGAAAAGTGACTATTTCGATGTCCGATTTTATGCAAACATCCTTTGCATAGAATGCCTCTACTCGCATGTCTCCACATGAGTGATTTTGGAATCACATAATTTGTATCAATATACAAAGTGGGTCACATCTAATAGTGTTACCAGGATAAGGTACTCAATCTCATCCATATACGTGTAGATCAATTTGGCTATATACTAAAACTTGATGCATTTTTATGTCTCCACATAAAGTTAAAGTATTCATATTATAGCCATGGATTTGTTTATTGGATTTTTATTACAGAATGCAATATCAATAATATTTTCTTGAATGAAAAACTCAGTAATACTTTTATTGATAAATAGAATATGTTTTCAATATTTACGAACTACGAGTTTTAAGACATTCCTAACAAGTAGCAGAGAGTTGAGGGGCCCCTATATCTTTCAGGATCCAATTAAGCCATAATAACTCTAAAGTAGCATCAACAAGGCGCACGATATTCAAACTTTGTGTTGGAACGGAAAACAATAATTTGTTTCTTACTATGCCAGGAAATGAGAGAATCGCCTAGATAAAAGCATTAACCTGTCATGGATCGTCTACCAATAGGATCACTAGTCCAGTCAACATCAAAATAACCAGATAGAATGAGGGATGATTGAGAAGAAAACTGAAGTTCATGACCAAGAGTGCCTTTAACATAACGTAGAATATGAAGCACGTTAGTAAATTATAAAGTGCAAAGAATGTCCATGAATTGACTGACAACATGAACTACATGAGCAATATCTGGGTGACACTCATCGAGAGGAACATCGTCAAAAGGGGTAAGATGAACATTCGGATCCAGTGGTGTTGAGGTGGCAGAGTTAGTAATAATAGAACAAGCCAATAGGTCAGAGGCATATTTTGCTAGAGATAAGTAGTACCCATTAGAGCGGGATGAGACCTCAAGGCCAAGAAAATAACTTATTGGTCTGAAATCTTTCATCTTAAAGTGTTTTCTAAAATAACATTATAGATCAGATATGGCTTTAAGATCATCACCTGTAATAATCATGCCATCAACACCTGTAATAATCATGCCATCAACATATAGAAGGAGAATAATAATACCATGAAAATTCTAACAAGTGAATAGTGTTGAATCATGGGAGCTGGAAGTGAATCTTAATTAAGTTATGGTGGAACTGAAAGTTGCAAACCATGCTCATGGAGCTTGTTTCAAGCCATATAATGCACGGCGAAGAAGATACACTTTCAGAGGTGGAGGAAATGTGCCAAGTGGTGGTTTCATATATACTTCTTCAGATAGGATGCCATTGAGAAAAATATTTTTAACATCCATATGAAGGAGGGGTCACTGTTTGGCGGCCACAATGACCAAAAGACTGCAGACAAATGTCATTCGAGCTATAGGAGCAAATGTCTCTTCATAGTTAATGTCGTATTGCTATGAATAACCTTTTGCAACAAGGTGAGCTTTGTACCATTCAATACACCCATCAGAGTGTATTTTAATTTTGTAAATCCACTTACAACCAGTAGTTCTTTTTCCATGAGGCAAATCCATGTAGTCCCAAGTATGAGTCTTTTTTAGAGCTTGAAGTTCTTCATTTGTTGCTTCCTACCAAAGAGGGTTAGTACTAGCCTCTTGGTAAGATGTAGGTTCAACTAGATACATAATAGTAGAAAAACAATAGTAATCCTGGAGATGACAAGAAAGTACTCTTACCCGACTGGAGTGTCAAACAGTTGTAGATTTAAGTTCAATACTGGAGACAGATGTCAAATCTGGGAGAGTAGAGACAAAATCTAATTGATCAAGCTTGAGGATATGCTAAGGATCAATAGTTGAATGCAAATTATTGGAGGCCAATGTGAAGTTTTAGAGAACCGGTTCATGGGCTGAACGATCAGATTTAGAGACTGGGGGGTCAGACATGGGAAATAAATTACTAGAAGGATCAGTGAAGAATGGTTAGGAACTAGTGAGAAAGGCGTGAAAGGAGGACAAACTGGAAAACATACTATGTTCCTAAAAGGTAATATGACGAGAGATGCGTAATCGTTTCAAGATAGGATCCCAATAACAAAAACCTTTGTGTCCAATACCATAGCCAAGAAAGCAGCTTAAAGAAGCATGTGGTTTAAGTTTGATGTACTCATGAGACTGGAGTAGAGCAAAACAAGCACAACCAAAAAAAATTAGGTGAGAGTAGAAGGGGAAGTACTATATAAGCGTTCAAAGGGAGATATGTTTTAGAGAAAGGAAGATAGGAGACGGTTGATGACATAAACTGATGTGAGAGTAGCCTCACCCCAAAACTTCTCTAGATAGGATGTAGGGAGTAGTTGGGCACGAACATAATCTAAGATATGACGATGCTTGCATTCTACTCATCCATTTTGTTGGGATCTGTGAGGGTAAGAACGTTAAACAAGGGTACCTTGTTGGGTAAGAAAGGAAATAAGGTTTGAATCCTTATATTCCATGACATTGTCTGTGCAAAGAATTTTAATAGTAAGAGAAAATTGTGTTCGAACCACATTGCAAAGGCAATGTATACTTAAGACAAGGTAGAACGATTTTTAAGAAAATATATCCAAGTAAAGCGAGAATAATCATCAATGAATAATATAAAATGATGATAACCATTGACAGTTGGGGTAAGAGCAAAACCCCATATATTAGAATGAACCAAGCCAAATTCTCCTAATATTTGGCCCAAATTGTAGCTCATGATATATATATGGTAATAGAGAGAAATAATGGTGAAAATTCTCATCATTGCATAGCTAAAATCTTAAAATCATTCCAAACTATAGCTTTTAAGGAAATGTTTGATAATATATTTGTTTCATTTTTTTTTTTTAAATACTCATTTGATAACAAAATTCGTTTGTTATTTTCAAAATTAGAAAAATGATTTTCAAATCGGCCCTATATTTAAGAAATTATTAAAGTAGTTTCAACCTGTTTCGTTTCTAATTCGTTGTTCATTTTTTAACCTTCCCAAATGATTCTTTGCTTTGTTGGTCAAGGGGCATGCAGACGTTTATACACTATCGCTGCTCTTGCGTTCAGATCTAGTTAAAAATACCTTTATTTTTATCAATTTTGTTCTTAATTACATATTTATATATTGTTTGAACTCTTCAATTTTAAATTTTGAAATAGGTCTACATACTATTTTAATTTTGAATTTGAAAATTTTCAGTACTTATATTGCAATATATATTTATATCTTATTTAAAATTTAAAATTTATTTCTTAATTATTAGTACACTTCGGAACATGTTAGAATATTGTTCATTAAAAGTGCATTTAGTCTCAGTTTAATATTTTACAAACACGATATTCACAAAATAAATATAATAAATTTAATCCGAGTCGAATCTATTTAAGACAAAGGAATCAAGTGATAAATAATATTGCAAATCAAATTTGAACAATAATTAAGGGATAGAAACAATTGTAATATTGTTGTTAGTTTTGTATTGAAACTTCTTTGCATTAGATCATGATGTAAAACTTTTGATAATTGTATTTCTTATATGTTCTAATGCATGATGTATACTTTTATATTATACAACTAAATTATATTAAAATTATAAAACAAGGGGAAAATAAGAAAAATATCATAATAATAATAATAATAAAAAGATCGTTATCAAAAATGTAAATATTTTTGTTTATTTTTCTTTCAAAAAAATTAATAAACAATTATAGTATTGCTACATATTTATGTTTCTAACTCTTAAAAAACAAAAGATAAAAAACGAAAAACAGAAAATAGGAAATGAAAACGTATGTTATCAAACGAGTCTAATTGGACCCATTTTTTTTTTCGTAGTTATTTCTCTCTTTATAAGCTATTCATTTATAAAGTATGGTGAAGTAGTATTTTAGAAAAGGTATTGTTAACATATTTGAAAAATCGACATTTTTTTTTTCGATTTGTAAAATTATGTTAGAAGACATTGTTGATACTTAAACTTTCATGAAAGTAACAATGTTAGTAATGAAATTTTAACTTGTAACTGCTTAATCTATATACTTTAAATTTGTAATTTTTTTTCAATAGGATGACTCAATTTGTTGTTGTTTTTTTAAAAAATACTTTATTCATTTGGTTCTTAATCAATTTTTTTTTAAAAAAAATTATTAAATCTTAATATTCTATAACATTAGAAGCTATATTATATCAAAGTATATAGACTATAAGGTTTTATGTTAAAGTTTTTAAAGACTAAATTATTATAAAATCAAAAGTATGGGGACATGTAATTCGTTACAAACTAAAATTTTTGTTGCATAAAAGTTTTATGGACTGATTTTTCTAGTACAAAAAGTAGAAAGAAGAGGAATGAATCTCTAACCTCATGTGAACTATGCATGTTCACTTTATTGTAGCTTATGGAATCAATAAAATTGTAACATAACATTTAAAAAACATAACAATGAATTTTTACGAACTTTAGAACTTTAAAAAACATAACATGACACAAAAAGTAAAATTGTCAAACTGCAAGTTTAGCCAATTAACTTTTGAAGTCATTGTGTCTAATCAGGTTCCATACACATAATTTTGAAAATCTGATACTAATAGGTTTACGAACTTTATAAATGTTTAAGTCATTAAACTTTCAATTCTATGTTTAATAGATAAATCTATTCTAACCTTTTTTTTAGATTCATTAATCTAAACTGAATTTTGCATCTTAATAAAACCCTTAAGTATCGATGTTCTATTAAAGAAGTTTGTGAATTTTAAGTAAATGTCAAATAAATTAGGGATCTATATTTGAGGCAAAATTATAAATTCATAAACATTTTTTTTTGTAATTAATACAAAGTTGAAAGTTTGAAAATTTTGTAAGTACTTCTAAAATTTCATTGATTTATGGGAGCAACTTTAATAAAAATAAATAAATTGAAAATTGGACAAGTGTCCTTATGTTTTGCTTTTTTAAAAAATATGGCAAAAAATTTTCGCCTGAAATTTTGGTTGTTATCTAATTATGATATGTTTGTTATATGATTGCTATCTGATTTGTATGTGATTGCTATGTGATTGTCATACCTGCAATTACAAAAAAGCTGAAATCATGATTTTGATTTTTTAAAATGTATTTTCTATATAATATAATTTTCTTAATTTTTTAGATAGAAAATTTTGAAATTTTACATTCTAAACTTGTAATTGAATAAAATAAAATATGATTGCATATTTTAGTCTCTACAACGTTTAATTCAGTCATCATTGGCATATTTATATGTTTTTAAATTAACAAATCTATCATACATGATATTAAGATTTCAATTGAAATTTCAATTTTGTATCTAATAAATCTTAATTCATAAAATTTTTAAAAATTTATAAATACATAAGATATAAACTTTCTAATTTGTTAAAATATATATATATCACACGAGAACTTCCCAAATGGTCACCCAACTTAGTATTACTCTCACTCAAACATGCTTAACTACAAGAGTTCTGATGAGATTTGGTGAATTAGTAGTGATATGACATACCCAACTTCCTAATTAATTTTGAGTCTCATGAGATAGAGAGTTTAATTTTGTGTATTTTAAGACTGACTACTTGTTTTAAAAAAGTATAATGCGTAAATTATCCAAAGTAAAATATTATAAATTGAATCATCATTAGAAATGTCTATGAAGTAGACAGGACCGTTCTCGCCTCTTGTTTTAATCCCATATATCCTCATGAAATTATCAATTTAGTTTTCCAGGAAATGGGGTGGAGATTCTCCATAAAAAATTTGCGGAAATTGAATTTCTTGTGAAAAAGTTCCCACTTATTTTTGTTTTTCCATTTTTTTTTTATAACTTACAATTAATTAAAAAGTTTTAAATTTATTCTCAGCCATATAATTTTTTTTAAGATTCTTCTATATTAACTGAGTCGTTTCATATACATTTTTTTTTTTTTATTAAAAAACACTATAAAATTTTGTAATAAAAATAATAATATTTTATATGTAGCCATATAATTGAAATATTTAATCTTATAGGTTTCTAAAATTTTATATTTTAGTGTGTCATCTAACCTTCATCTTAAACATTACAATATACATGATCTTAAAAATAGGAAAATTTTAAATATTAAAATATATAGAATTTAGAAATGTATTCAACTAGAGAAGAATTGGGATGAAAATTAGGAGAAGACTAATTGGGGAAGGATTTGAATTCAAAGACGGGGACAAAAAATACAACCCTTGTAAATTCTTCTCGATCCCCACTCCGTTCCCATCTAACCACCAACATTATACAAACTTAGATTTAATGTGTTCATCTTTCTAAATTCACAAATTTGTGAAACTATATATCTCATTAACGTAAAAATTGTAAAAATTGCATTAACTTAATTAATTTAAGATATGATATTTGTAAAATAATTAATTAATTAAATCATTTTTCTTTTTCTTTTTCTTTTTTTTTTTATCTTGGAGTTAATAGCTTTTAAAATAATATATAATTTTTTATGTTTAAGTTTATAGCCATATATATCAGTCATATAAAGTTAAGCTTAATAGTAATGTTTTATGATAATTAGTAAATAAATTTAGTTGACATAGCCAGTAATGAATAATTAATATAAATATGATTGATAACATTTTCTTTATATATAGTTAAATTTCTTGTTGGATATATTTGTATAAAAGAATCTTCATACATTCTTTCAGAGAGAGAGAATCATTATACATTTGTTCACATTTTGATAAATACTCCAAATATAATTTTATGAACAATTGAATATTTATTCTATAAAATTGTTAATTGGAAAAAATTGGATGGGCAAATGTTTAGAAATGTTTTGTTTATTCATAAAATAATTCATTCCAATTTCATAAAATTTCCAAGATGATAGAATTTTAAAATAGTTTTAAAAAATAGATTTTATATTTCTACAAAATGCATATTAATTAAGTTAATTAGTAAACATAAAATAAAATAGAGATTGTGTACCAAATACACTTTGATTTTCTATATAAATTTAAACACAAGTTGTTGAGGATTGTCCAAGCAAGATTGAAGCCCAAAAGCACCCTCAAGTCTGCATGGGAGTTCATAGATCCCAAAAGATAAAGTCAAACCTTTGGATCTCGGATAGATTAGTTGAGCTTGCCCTATTTCATGGAAAGAAAAATATAGTAGAGTTAAATTTGCCACTTGTACTCTACAACCTTAAGAGCCACAACCACTTTTGACACTGTCGATATTATACATTTTTTAAACGAGAATCAGGGAGAATGAGCCTTATAAATAGGCTTACACCATCGGCTTTAAGATGTAAACAAATTCCTTATATATTTAATCAAGTTAAATACTTTATGTAATAACTTAAGCATCAAAGTGTACTTGGGTTGATATCACACCGATACGAATATTTTTGCAAGTCAGTTCCAACTCTAGAGTGACACGTTTGAACAAGACGAGAGGAGAGAGGATCTAGACGATATATCCGTGTTAATACAAGCTAGACTGAATAACTTTAAATTTAACGAATCTTTTAAATTACGAATCAAACTATCCCGAAAATTTAGATTAAATTTGTAATTTTGAAAGAAGAAAGAGAATAGTAGGCGGGATGAGTGAAAAAAAGTAGTGCAAAGTTATGGAATTTAGGGCAGTGGGCTTTTTTGGCCATACTTTAGAGAGAGCCATTAGGAGTTAAAGAGCCGATGTTGATAGGTTTAACTTCTTCCCCATTCAAACTTCTTGCTCACGTCACTACTACGTCATGCATCATTCTCTCTCTTCCTGCCATTTTCAGAATGTTGACAAAACCTTTTTTTTATTTTATAAATTCACTATTGCAATTTGCAACATCTTTTTCTTTAACAACACCATTATTATTTTATTATCTCATAAATTTCAGTCACAAACCACTTCATTTCCTTCTTTCACCCTACTACTAATTCATTCTACTCTCCAAAAATTAAAGAGTTTTGTAGTTGTTTCTTTTGTTTTTATTTTTAGAATTTAAATTCGTTTGCTTACAACTCTTTTTAGCATGGTTTTTTTTTAATCTTTCTTTGCGAAAAGCTTGAATTCTTATAAAAAGTAGTTTTTTTTTATTTTTTAAATATGATCAAGAATTCAAATATTTACGAAAAAAAATTAAGACCATATTTGATAATGTTTAAGACGGATCTGTTAACTATTTGGTTTTTTAAAATTAAGTCTATAATACATCTTTCAATTCTAGAGTTTTTTTTTTATCTACTTCTTACCAGTATTTTAAAAAATCAAACAAAGTTTTCAAAACTAAAAAGAATATAGTTTTTAAAAATTTATTATTTTTTTTAATTTGATTAAAAATTCATTAACTCAACTCTTTTATTTAATAAACATGAAAACTATTATAAGAAATGGAGAGGCAACAAGCACAATTTAACCAAACATAACCTTAGTTTTAATTTTTTTTTTCTTTAAAAATGCATGCTTGTATTTCTCGCATTCAATTTTATTAATAAAGAAATACTTGGACTCCTAAATAAACTTCAATTTAAAAAAACAAAAACCAATTTTTGGAAACTATTTTTTTAAGTTTTCAAATTCTAACTTTAGCTTTTAAAAATATGGGTAGAAAATGGATAACATGAACTTAATTTTTAAAAACCCAATAGTTACCGAATGAAACTAAGTGATTATCCATCAAAGTTTAAACTAAACTATAAATTGATGGTAATGAATTGAGCTATATTCATATTAACAGACAAATAAAAATTAAAAATAAGAAAAATTAAACAGGTGGGAGAATTGAGAGAATAAGGTTTTTATTTTTTTTATTTTTTGGAGTGGGAGGAAGGCATTAGAAAACAGAAAGATTAAAGACAGGTCTTTTTTTTTTTTTTTTGGCAGACTGGGGAAAAATTGATGGCCACTCTCTCATCCCCTCTCTTATCCTTTCTTTTCTCCCCTCTTTAAATTATATATTTTTTATTATTCTCCAAAAGGGTTAACTTGAAAACCCCCCCAAAAAATTACTTTTTTAATTTTTTAAAAAATATTTTGTTGTTTTGTTTTATTTATAAACACATCTGAAGAAGATATACAGAACCCATATTTTGTTTTGTTTTAATCTAATCTCCGGCAAAAGAAAGTTTTCATTTTTAATTTTTTTTTTCAAAAAAAAATCGATTTTTTTTGGGGATTCTTCAAAAATGGAATTTGACGAGGAGAACGACGATGAAATAATGGAAGAGATGCCAATCGCCACTCACCACTACGACTCGCTCAGTAACTCAGCTTCAACTCGGCCCAAACACGGAGAAGGTTCATCGGCGGTGAGAAAAAGCAGCAGCAGCAGCAGCGGAGGGAGTAATATTAGATATAGAGAGTGTTTGAAGAATCACGCCATCGGAATCGGCGGACACGCGGTGGACGGTTGCGGCGAATTTATGCCGGCGGGAGAAGAAGGGAGTATAGATGCACTAAAATGCGCCGCCTGTAACTGTCACCGGAATTTTCACCGGAAAGAAACGGATTCAGATCAAGGACATTACTATTACCAACAACAGCAGCTACAAATTTGTTCATATCGTGGGCCCACCCCGCACCCATCTGCTTACGTGTACTTAAGAGGAGCCCCAGTTCAACCAAGGGCGTTGGCGTTGCTGGCGGCGGGGAGGGAGGAGGATGATACGTCAAATCCGAGTAGTAGTGGCGGAGGAGGCGGCGGCGGCGGAGGAAGTGGAAGTGGGTTGTTGAAGAAGAGATTTAGGACAAAGTTTAGTACAGAGCAAAAGGAGAAAATGTTAGGGTTTGCGGAGAAAGTTGGATGGACAATTCAGAAACACGACGAGGCTGACGTGGAACGATTCTGTACGGAAACCGGAGTCCGTCGGCAAGTACTTAAGGTGTGGATGCATAACAATAAGCATACTTTGGGGAAGAAACCCTAAATTTAATTAGGGTTTTGTTTCATTTTAATTTGGTGAGTTTAATTAGCAATGGATTATTATTATTGATCTTCTTCTTTCTTCTTCATGATGATTATGATCATGTTCTTTAGTGCATTGTTGAAGAAAAATTCCCAATTTAGGGGTTGAAAACTAGGGTAGATTAACTAGGGGCTTTTTTTGGGATGAGTTTGAGTAGTTTTGAAGTTTTTTGGGGGGAAGGTATGAATTTGATGAGGATGATGATGTTAAGAATTAAAAAATGAATTGCACACACCATTTATTAATGGGGTTGTGTTGAAAATTTGAAATTGGAATTATTCTCTCTATTTTGGGTGGATTTTTGGGATGAAGGGGTTGTTGGATTGTAAATGTAGGAGGAGTTTTGAATAACAAAGAAAAAAAAAAAAAAAAAAAAAAAAAAAAAAAGAAAAAGAAACAAACGTGGTAGGCATGCAAAGCCAGCTCTTTTCTTTTGGTTTCTATTCACATCTGTCATCTTCTTCCTCTTTTCGGAGGGCCACTTTAATTACAGATACGAACATAGCTTAGTAGTTAAAATATTTTTAGTACGGTGATTAAAACATTTTTATTTCCTATTTTAAGATGTCAATTTAAGTGAGTTTTAGTTTTATTGGATAAATATACTAATTACCATTTTGAAATGGTTGAATTACTTCTAAAACTATACGGCTTGACTCTATTGGAGATGACATAAATGCTATTAAAGATCTTGTCTTTATTTTGTGTGGAAGTATACTATGTTTTCTTTTTTAAATGTAACATGGAACTATATAGAACGAAGTAGTTAATTATTTAAGGAACAAGTTTGGTGTTTGTAACCAATGGGAAATAAGAGAATGAATCTTTGGAAGTGGATTTTGGTAGCAAAAGTAAAGAACACTAATGTAGTTCAAGTGTTGAGCTTGTGTCCGGTGTCGGGACAATGATGTCAAAATTGATTTCAACTTTTTTTTTTTTTTTTGATTTAATGTTTGTGTTTTTTGTGTATTAATAACATTGAACATTTGAGGGTTTTTTTATTTGGGAAAAAAAAAAAAAAAAAAAACTCTTCTTTGCTTTGGTATAATACCTTTGTTTATTGCTCTCTGACAATACAGCTAAGATTTTAAGATATTTTCATATTCATATATATTTTTCTCTTTGCTTTTGCCTTTGCCTTCTATCTCATCAACGTAAAGCTGAAAAACCATCTCTGTTCCTAATTGGATTCCTTCACACCCTCCATTATTATTTATTTATTTTCTTTCAGAAATTTCTATTTCAATAATAGACTAACAAGGCTAAGATTACCTTACTTTTTTTTTCTTTTTTTTTTAATGTT
The DNA here is from genome assembly GCF_009727055.1 of Benincasa hispida. Lineage (NCBI taxonomy): Eukaryota > Viridiplantae > Streptophyta > Magnoliopsida > Cucurbitales > Cucurbitaceae > Benincasa > Benincasa hispida. The sequence goes on along the minus strand of NC_052352.1, from coordinate 20,321,861 downwards.
ATTTAAGCATTTAGGTCCAATGGTAGTTTAATATATGATATATGGGGAAAACAAACGTTTTGTTATTTAATGTTTGGGTTATTAACATCAATCCTAATTGATATGATTATTTTTAAATCAAATTAATCAAAAGCAATTAAAAAAAATACGTGAACTAATATTATCATATGTAAGATCATCATAACCCTATCAAGGAGAATTCTTAATTTGATTTCAAATCTTGACATGGTATAAGTTCCAAAATTATTGACAACGGGGATAATTCAACATTGGATTTATAATCGTCAAGATAAATCTTATTATTAAGATTGAAGGTTCAAATCTTCACTCTTACATTTGGTGTAATAAGAAAAGAAGACCCGTTTCATATATAATCCTCGATATATATATTGAAACTTAAAATGAAACTCATGATTATTATTTTTTTGGGTTAAATTATAGTACTTAAACTTTCATCTTGGTGTATATTTTGTCCTTGAACTATAAATGTTTTCTTAATGATCCTTGAATTACAATTTCATTTTTGCTCCTCAAACTTTAAAAAGTTTCTAATGAATATTTAAACTTTCAATTCTTGGATAATAAGTTTTTGAATGTTAAATTTTGTGTCTTATAGGTCTTTGACCTATATTCAACCTTTCGTAAAATTAACATAAAAAAGTAAGAATATAGGATGTGTCATTAGAAATTTTTTGTCTAATAAATTAGCTAATTTTTGGAATTTTAATATGTTAAGGATGAATTGGACACAAAATTACAAATTGAAATATCATACCGTTAGACATTTATTAGAATTCAAGGACTAGATAAACAAATATGAAAGTTCAAAAAACTGTAATCATTTTCTTTTTGTTATTTGAAATTTAAACAAAGAGGCGGGAATTTAAATTTACCATTTAGCATTTTTTTCCTTAAATTATGAAAGTTATTTTTTTGTGTAGGATGTAGATAGGAACCTTAAATATTATACCATTAAAATACACAGTGTGTTCGTTGTACTTGTTTTTGTCAAAAGATACAGAGGACAAAAACGATTGAGGCCTAGATAAGAATTGAAAGCCCATTGTGGAACGATGAACTGTCACTAGGAAAGAGTCCAAATATCATTATTAACATTCTCATTTTTCATTACCCCTATTGAACAATTTAATCTTAGTTTCTTTAGAAAGTTATGTAGCCGTATATTACAAATATGATGTTTACATTTTTAGGCCGTTTCGTAACTATTTGTTTTTGTTTTTAAAAATTAAACCTATTTCATCCATTTTCTTACAATGATTTGCATCTTTCTTAAATATAATGGTTGTATTCTTAGCCAAATTCAAAACAAGAATACTTTATTTAGTTCTCAAAATTTAGCTTTGTTTTTTATACCATTGGTGACACTACTACAGAAATTGGATTACTTGACGTTTTTTCAATGTCAAGTAGAAGGTATACTTGATGCTAATAAAAGCGTCGTCTATTTTACTGTCAAGTATAATGTCATAACTTGATACTATAAAAACGTCAAGAGAAATAATTCTTGACATAATTTCCATGTCAAGAAATATAATACACTTGACACTAATGACATGTCAAGTGTATTAATTCTTGACACTTATTATTGTGATTACTCTTGACATTTTTTATTTGTCAAATATATTTTTATCTTGACACGAAATAATGGTCAAGTAATCTAATTCTTGACACATTTCCAATGTCATCTATGTTTTTTTTTCCAATGAAACTTTCAAATTTAATTTTCATTTCTCATTTTCTGCATTACATTTGTTCCAATAAGACAATTTCATCAACTAAACAGTTGCACATATATTTCATCAATTGAGAATACTAAAATAAACAATCCCATTCTTCTATTAGTCATGTCTATATAAACGATTTCAAAATTTACAAGACAAATCGTATAACAGTATATACTTTATCAACCCACCCTAATATATGATAATTCCAAAATTGTAAGACCAATCTATATGTTCTATGTATTCCAAAAATCACAAGACTAAAATTCTATCCTCTACCACACATTTCTTTGAAGTATATAACCTATAATGACTTAACAAAACATTTACACAAAAAAAAGTTTAGGCATTCCCACGTAGCCACATACACAATTATAGGAAATCCATTTGATATAGCGACCTAAATATTCAGACCATTCCACGCGTACTTCATCGAATTCAAGTTGTGAGTACGAGATCCTCGTATCAATCTATAAAACATAGAAAGTGAGATATACATATTTATTTACTATTTACACTATCTATAATGTTACAATATATATAAGTAGTTTAAAGACATACCACATATGTTATAATATTCTTCTCTTTAGTCACGATTTCTCGCATATATCTCATAACGTAATACCCACATTTGACAGTTCCCACTTGTAAAGGGCACTACAATACAAAGCCAATAATTAATACACATATCATACAGATGCATTAAATAAACATCATTCGAATGCCACTTCAAAACTACAACAAAGTAATCCAACCTACGAAAAGTTCAATAATAATGGTTACAAAACGCAAATTCCAGCAACTATATAACAATTCCAAAAGAGTTTCAAGGCCTCAATACTTATCAAAACGTCCAAACATCGTTAACTTTGCTTTCAATCTCTTGAAATCTTTGAATTGAATATTAAAAATTGAAAATAACTCAATTACTTGACCAATAATTCAATGGGTAACAAAAAACTATTAATACTAACCTCCAAACTTACCAAAACCTGGTAAAGATCGATCTCAAACCTATTGGACAGCAACTCAACTTTCCAACACTTCAAAGATCATAGAACACAAATCAAAAATCACTTTTAACTTTTAAGCCCAAATCCAATAGACCAATCATTCCAAACTTATCAACACGACTTACCCAAAAATTAGGCTAAAATCCAAATCCGCTTTATTACTTCACCAATGGACTCCAACCTATGCATCACAATTAAAGCTCACACAACCAATTTCTAGCAATAACAATCAACCAAAAAGGGTTTCAAAACCTTCGTACTCACTAAAATCCTTCGAAACAACTTCAAATCTGCTAGAAAATGACTTATGACACACTAAAACAACCTTCGACCCGCTGGACAGTATCTCAAGACCTTCAAACCTCCAAATCTAGCATCCAACCATAATGGATAAATTAAAATCCAAACCAAAATCAAGTGGGTAACAAAAATTAACCAAAGAAAACCAAAAAAAAAAAATTCATGAATCTCTTTACCCACTAGATCCCCCGCCGGTCGTGGAGTTTTCGACGGCGACGACTAGCGAAACCAAGCAGAACGATGACTAGATGTTGGATTTGACGGGTCTGAGACAAATAACGACGATTGACGTGAACGAACTGGGTGGTGGAACTGACTAAAGGCAGCTCGACGGACTTACCTGTGACATTGATTTAACCAGTGAAGAAGGTGTCAGACGACCGTCGGGTGCGAGTGCTGGAGGGACACGACGAAGAAACTGACGGCGATGGAACTGGGGGCGTTCCTTTGTGTGATGGAAGCTACCGTCGACAAAACTAACAGCGTGGGTTTGACAATCGACGGCAGCAGCAAAGGGCAACAAGCGGCGTGAAGGGGCCGGACGGCGGACGAAGAAGATGAAGATTTGGGGGGAGATCTCGACAGCGTGAGGGTGAACCGAGAGAGGGAGAGGGAAATAAAAAAGAATAAAAAAGGAAAAAAAAAGGAAAAAAAAATAATATAATAACATATTTACCTTTTTTTTTTTTTCCTTTTTCAATTTCATTCTATTAAATTCCTTTCCCCCCAATCTCCAAAAGCAACCCATCCTCTTCCAATTTGAAAACAATAATTTTGGTCTAGGGCATTTAACTTTAAAATAATAATTTTGGTAAGAGGGAAACCAAATTTGAAAGGAAAATAAAAATGGGGGAGGGAGGGGAAAAAATAAAGATTAAAAAAATATTATTTTAATATTTTACTTGACACGAAAAATATGTCAAGTAAAAGCTTCTTATACTTGACACGAAAAACGTGTCAAGTAATGGATCGCATGAAAATATCTGAAACATTCCGTCAATCTCCGCTTTTTTAACCCTTTTACTTGACATTTTCTTTTCTAAAAGGTCATTACTTGACTTTTTTTTTTAAAAAGAAACGTCAAGTAATTAAAAACTGCAAGGGTCAAGTAATGTATATTTTGTAGTAGTGTGAAAAGTAGATAACAAATGAAAAAAATTTGGATGTGAGAGTAGTGTCTATAGGTTTAATTTTCAAAAGCAAAAACAAAAGAAAAAATGATTACTAGATGGAACCTTAATCTTTTGATTTCGCATTGGGACTTGGGAGTTGAAAATATAAGAGAACTTTATTTAATAATAAACAAAATTATAAATAACCATTGAAGGAGAAATTTTGGACCAATCAAATCTTGACGAATAAATTATAAAGTTGGGACCAATTTGTTTGCAATTTGTTCGCACGAAATTTCAATAGAAAATTATTTCGTGGAACTTGAACTTTGTATTTGTATTAATTTTATGGAAAGTTAGTACAATCTCTAATACATAATATTGTGATGCTCTTAAAACAAACTATAGTCTTTAAGTTGGTTGATCTTCCTGAATGATCGGCCTTTTAGCTCGTTGATTTTCTTGGATGATCGGCCTTTGGGCTTGTTGATCTTCTTGGATGATCGGCCTTTGGGCTTGATGATCTTCTTGGACGATCGACCTTTAGGCTTGTTGATCTTTCTGAATGATCGACCTTTTAGCTTGTTGATTTTCTTGGATGATCGGTCTTTGGGCTTGTTGATCTTCTTGGATGATCGGCCTTTGGGCTTGATGATCTTCTTGGACGATCGACCTTTAGGCTTGTTGATCTTCTTGGATGATTGACCTTTGGACTTGTTGATCTTTTTGGATGATCGGCCTTTGGGCTTGATGATCTTCTTGGACGATCAGCCTTTGGGCTTGTTGATCTTATTGGATGATCGGCTTTTGGGCTTGATGATCTTCTTGGATGATCGGCCTTTGGGCTTGATGATCTTTTTGGACGATCAACCTTTGGGCTTATTGATCTTATTGGATGATCGGCCTTTGGGCTTGATGATCTTCGTGGAGGATTATGTTCGTACGAGGCTTATGGAGAAACTTGTTTCGTGGGATTGAACTTGAGTTGGTGTTGATGTTTATGTTGATTTGATGTGATGTGGTTCGATCTTTAGTACTTGATTCTCTGATTCTCCCTCAGTTGGGTGGATGTGTTTGACTTGAAAAAGAAAAGCACATAACGTTCTTAGAGTAGAAATCTTGGAAGAGTGTTTGTGTCTTCAAAAGTCTTCTATCTTCTAGGAGTGCAGCTTTAGGAGTCTTGAGAGTCTTCTGTTTGTTGATGAATTCTCTCTAGGCTCTCTGAATGTAGAATTACTTATATCTTCAAAGGACTTCAGTCTTTAGAATGCTTATATCTTCAAAGGACTTCAATCTTCAGAATGCTTGCATCTTCAAAGGACTTCAGTCTTCAGAATGTTTGTATCTTCGAAGGACTTCAGTCTTTAGGTGTGATCAGCTTCAGGAGTCAAAGAGTCTTATGATTGTAGAGAATTTCTTATAAGCTCTCTACAGTATAGAATTGCTGACCCTTGCAAATAAGGGTAGCTTCTCTATTTATAGAGATCCCTGATGGGCTTCAGGGCTTGGGCCTAGTTAGCCTATAGGTTTGGGCTTGGTTGGTCAATGAGCCTGATATTTGGGACCAGTTAATTGGATTTGGGTCTGATTTGACATTCGGATCAAATTCAACTTATTTTTGGGCATATTTGAATTTTAATCCAAATAATAATATCAAATTGGGCCAAATTAAGCTTATCTGATTCAATGGTCACGATGAAACCACATGGCTTCATTGGACTTTGTCTTCAACTTCAATTCAAGACACATGTCTACTCCTAATTGGTCCCAAATTTGATGATTTGGAATTTGGTCATTAATTTAGTAAATTGCGTGGCAAATTAAATTAAGGAAGAAATTTTCATTGAAACCTACAAAAATGCAGGAACCAAAGGAGACTAGCTAGTAAAGTAGTTTGTTAGAACCTTAAAAGGGAACACTTTTGACTGGTACACTGATTTGGAGCCAGAAGTGATTGACAGGTAGGAATAGCTAAAAAGAGAGTTCCTCAACCGCTTCTACAGCACAAGGTGCCCGTTAGCATGATAGATCTGACGAACACTAAACAACAAAAGGGAGAGTCGGTCATCGTCTACATCAATCGATGGAGAGCTCTGAGCTTGGATTGTAAAGATAGACTCACTGAATTATCCATAGTGGAGGTATGCACCCAAAGCATGCACTGGGAACTTCTCTACATTATGCAAGTTATAAAACCTCGTACATTCGAGGAGTTGGTAACACACGCTCATGATATGGAGTTGAGCATCGCCAAAAGAGGAACTAAAGATTTCCTAGTCCCTGAAGAAAGAAAGGATAAAGAAGAAATCAAGGGCACTGAAAAAATCGTGAGTAGTGCTACAAAAGAATCTATGGTTGTTCATGTGTCCTCGCTGAAATTTTCCTCCAAAGGAAAACAAACAAAATTTGAAAGAAGACACAATGAGGGTGAGAGGAATCGTCCAACTCTTAAAGAAAGACAGAACAAGGTTTATCCATTCCTAGACTCTGATGTGGTAAATATGTTGCAACTGCTAGTGAAGCAACTTATTCAGCGACTAGAATGCAAGTGGCTGGAACAAATAGGAAAAGTAGATAATCCTAACTACTACAAGTATCATCGGGTCATTAGTCACCCAATTGAAAAGTGCTTCGTGCTGAAGGAATGAATTCTGAAGTTGGCTCATGAAAAGAAGATTAAGCTAGATTTGGATGAAGTCGCTCAGAAAAATCACGCTACAATAGCGGCGACTTCAAGTGCTCCAACACTATCTGTGTCCTATGCTAAAAGACAAAGCCTAATCAAGTTTGAAGCATTCGAGCCTATAGTTGTTCAGTTCCAACAAGAGATTCAAATAACAAATTCCGAAAAGAAAGATGAACTCGTTGAAGATGACAATGAATGGTGGATAGTTATGACTCGTCGAAAAGAAGACAGCCAAGCGGAGGCCCACCGTATTCTCAATTATAGTTAGAGGTCTCCTTGCTCGCCTTTCTGACACTGGTGCATTTGAGTTTGCTAAGCGCTTTTGCGTCAAGGGTGGACGCATGGATTTTTATACCATGTCTGTCGTTGTTTGCTTGCTTACCAAAGACTAATACCTTAATTGAGTCAGTCAAGATCAAATTTGTTTATCAAAGTGCTTCTCCACCCAAAAAGAGTCATGTTCCTATCGAAACTATAGAAAAAGGATCAAGACTCATAAAAAGAAAGGCAAAAAGAAGACATGGAAGCCTAAGCTTGCTAAGAAAGAAGACAAGGATTTCCCTCAATTCCGACGGCCGACAACTTTGGCAGAATTTCTCCCAATAAGCTTTCTCAATAATCATCCAGAGAAAGTATCAGAAGTTATTGCATGTCACACTGTCGGCATAATGGAAGTCGACAACAATCATATAACTGTCGAAGAAGTCAACGACTCAGAAGAAACGAAGGAAAAAACTTCTATCTTCAATCGTATTAAGCCTTTAAGTGCTCGATCTTCAGGCTTTCAAAGATTGAGTATGGCCACTGTAGGAGAATAAGACCAATGTCCAACGACTACTTCTACTCGAACTTCGGCCTTCAAAAGGCTAAGTATATCCACATCAAAGAAGGATCGACCTTCAGCATCGGCTTTTGATCGTCTCAAGACAACAAGCGATCAACATAAAGGAAAGATGAAAATCTTGAAGGCAACGTCATTCCATGAAGAAAACAACGACAAAAAGATTCACAGTCGTGTCTCTTCACGCATGAAGAGGAATTTTTCTCTTGACAAGAGCCTAAACTATGATGAAATAAGAGCTTCTGAAGTTTAAATGAAGAAGCTTCTCATCGCAACAGCCTAAACTGCATGATGCTCCTGGCCCGCATGAGCTTAAAATGCGAACAGCCCAAAAAAAAGTTATTTGTACGGCTATGTTATGACTTGATCCCTGTCATTATAAAGGGTACGTAGGCAACTTAAAGAAATTTAAGTTCAGTTGCGCATAAAAAAAATATTTTTGAACTACATTATGACTTGATCCTTATCATTATGAAGGGTACGTAGGCAGCTTAAAAGAAACTTGAAGTTCAGTCCAGTAAAAAAAAAAAAAAAGCTTGAACTACATCATGATTTGATCCCTTTCTTTAAGGGTACAAAGGCAACTTAAAGAAATTCAAGTTTAGTCCATCAGAAAGGGTACCACAACCACTAAAGTATGATACTACAAGATTGATGTTGATCATCCTCGTTAAAGAATGACACTCCATTTTGAAGATATTCATCCCTATTGAGGGCAATACAACGGATTGAAGATGTTCATCCCTCGTAAGAAGCTAGACAGTAATAAAAGGCACACACTTGGAATGCGTTTCGCTTCCTCTTCAAAATCAAACTTGGATGCTCCTCCATCTTTAATTTCAAAGGCTTCATCGATGCTCTTCAATTTTCAAGTTTACAGGCTTCATCGATGCTCCTCCATCTTCAAGTTCAAAGGTTTCATCGATGCTTCATCTTCATGCTCAAGTCTGGAGGCTTTGCAATGTCATCTTCATGCTCAAAGTCGTGAAGTCGAGCTCAATGTGAAGATTCATCGATACTTCATCAAACTCAAGTGCGGAGGATTCGCTGATGCTTCAAGCTCAAATGCGGAGGATTCGCCAATTCTTCAAGCTCAAGTGTAGAGGATTCACCGATGCTTCGTCAAACTCAAATGCGAAGGATTTGCCGATGTTTTGTCAAACTCAAACGTGAAGGTCTCATTGATGCTTCTCCATTTTTAAGTTAGAGGCTCCGTCGATGCTGCTCCATCTTCAAGTTCAAGGTCAAT